>NW_025321214.1:0-120000 GCF_019176455.1 Solea senegalensis | reverse complement strand
CCGCCCCGTGGTGCCGACTTCCAGCGCCGCTCAAGTTCACAGAGCGAGCTCCAGTCTAGAATGTTCAGGTGATCACCTGAACATTCATCTACAACCTCTGTCGTGAAGCAGCACGACAGTAGAGTATAGAGTGTAGTACAGATAGTAGCATAGCACAGTAGCATTGGAAAACAAGCTGGTTAGATGGGTTAGTAGGACTACATCAATTCATTTATACTTAATCAACTACTAAATGTGTTTTGTTTCATCTGCCTCTGCTCACTCTGTGTTCTGATTGTTTCAGGTGTGCTGGAGACAGAGCAGCAAAACACCTGCCTGCCACACACTGTTAGACCTGCTCTGTCTCTCTGGATTGAGCTCCGGCATCTGTTTGGATCTCCGGTCTTACCCTGATCTCCTCTGTCCCCTTTAGTCTCAAATAAACCTGTTTCTGTGTGTCTCTAATGCCACATAACAACATTATATACAAGTTCAGTATTGTTGACTAACGCACGATATTTTATTAAAGCACTCAAATACGTTTTGATTGCGATGAAAGTGAATTAAAAATGCCGCCTAGTTCACCAACACACAGTCTTAGTGATTTATAAGAGGCCTGCATCTCCCATGACAGATGCTGTGTATTTATTTAGTCTTGATGCAGAGAATCTATGTCTGTTTATCACACACACACACACACACACACACACACACACACACACAGCTGGAACAGCCGTCAGGAGCAATGTGGTGTTTAAGTGTCACACCGGCACGTAGACCAGTGGAGCCGGGAATCAAACTCACAACCATCCATCTGAAAGACGACTCGCTCTGACACTCATTTTATTTTTCACCTGAAAATGGCATAAAGAAAAAGAAGAGAACGTTCTGTGTGTTTCAGAGAGCAGAGCTGGGTGTTAACTAACTGACTTAACTAATTATAGTCAGTCAGTCATCATCTAACCGCTTTATCCTCCACCAGAGGGTCGCGGGGGGTGCTGTGCCAATCTCAGCTACATCGGGCGATAGGCGGGTACACCCTGGACAGTTCGCCAGTCCATCGCAGGGCCACACACACAGATAGAGACAAACAACCATTCACTCTCACACTCACTCCTACGGTCAATCCAGAGTGTCCAATTCACCTAATCCCCACATTGCATGTTTTTGGACTGTGGGAGGAAGCCGGAGAACCCGGAGAGAACCCACGCACACACGGGGAGAACATGCAAACTCCATGCAGAAAGGCCCTTGTTCCAACCGGGGCTCGAACCCAGGTCTTCTCGCTGCAAGGTGAGAGTGCTAACCACTACACCACCGTGTGGCCCACTAATTATAATAATAATTATTATTTATTTATAGCAATTACAGCAAATATATTGCTACAAGGACTAAAAACAGCCAAACACTTTAATGTGGACAGAGTTGGACATTCAAGACGTCACTGGACTGTGGAAACCTGGACGCTATCAGCACGGACGTACATTTGACAGGTCAGTGAACGCATCACAGCCGAGCAGAACTACAGAGCAGACAGATAGATAGACATAGAGACAGACAGATAGACAGATAGACATAGAGACAGGCAGAGACAGACAGACAGACAGACAGAGAATGACAGACAGACAGACAGACAGAGAGAGAGACAGACATAGAAATAGACAGAGAGAGAGACAGACAGAGACAGACAGAGAGAGCCGACAGACAGATAGACATAGAGACAGACAGACAGAGAGGGCCAGAGACAGACAGACAGAGAGAGACAGAGACAGACAGACATAGAGAGAGACAGAGCAGCAGGTGATGTGCAGTCGTGACACAGAACGACAGTTTGCGTCTACAGAGCCGCAGACGATGACGTTTAAACACAAATCAGCGTTTTTAGTCCAAGTTTATTCCACTCAATCACCAACGACTTGAAGTTTTGAAGTGAACAGTCAAACACTACGTTATGCTTCACTACTTTCTTTATATTTGAACAGGTTTATTTCACTCAAACACTCATAAATAAGGAGGAGTTGAATGTGTATGTTGATTTGTGGACTAAGTATAATTATTAAGTCAAAATCCTAACATTACATTACACAACTAGATATTTGTACACTTTTTTATACGCAGCGTCAGTCATTCTGTTTCAGTCACTCCAGCGCCCATGAAGAGCAGCGTGACTGACACCTGCTGCAGCCAATCACGGCGCAGCACCAGCATATTTTCACATTTTGTACAATAACATCCGGATTGACTGTTTTAAAACTGTTTTATGATCGCGTGTCTAATTTCACACTTTCAAATAAAAACAGATAAAACAAAGTAAAAAAAAAGACAATAATTGATATAATGAATGAACTTATTACCGTTTTCAAAAGATTTCAAAGGATTGATCACTTCATTTTATTTGAACTGTGTGATTGACTGATGACTGACTATCTTCAGGTTCTCGTTCACTCTTCATTTTGAGTTCATGCTGCGACTGTGGTGAAGACACAGCTCACGCTCACGCAGCCGCTCACGCAGCCGCTCACGCAGCCGCTCACGCAGCCGCTCACGCTCACATGTAACATAGAGCAGTCATCAGTGTCTGTTATGTTAACCTAATGAATGTATGTCTTCATCTGTGCTAATCCCGGCGGGCAGCTCAGCAGAGGGTCACGCTGTGGTCAGAGGGGCGTGGGGGGGCGGGGGAGGGCGGGCGGCGCTCTGTCACCGCTGCTTGACACGCTCAAAGGAGCAACTTCCCTTTCATCATACCAGGGGTCAGAGTTTTACTACCTCCCAGAGCCGAGCCAGCGCACTGCACTGTGCAAACTCTGAGCTGCAGCAGCATCTGATAATCATCATCTTACAAAACAAAGCATGTGGACACACTCTGACTGTTCACACTGGACCTGCAGCCGTGCAACACCAAGAAACTCTTGTATTAAAATTCATTTGAATGTTTTACATATGTTGTCTTGTTTTTCATTTATTGGACTTTGAGTGGATGTTTTATTTTATAACGTCTTCAGTTTCTCTGGTTTCTGCAGCAGCAGAGTGAAAGAAGGTTATAGAGCAGAGGCTCAAAGTTATTTACAATTCAATCCTGTTACAAATAAAAAAAAACTAATAATGAATCAGTGAGTATTTTTAAACCAGCTCTGTGATTTCAGCCTTTTAAATATAAATGTTTTCTTTATCAATGTAAACTGAAAATATTTGGTTTGAAAAACACTGAATGACGATTCATCAGAACAATTTTACACAAATGAACAGACAATTAAAATGAAACCATCCAATAAGGAACTCAAAGGGATTGAAATGTGACACGCTAGTTATTCATTAAGGGAGATACCAACTGTACCAAAAACACTTAACTCTAAGTTGTTTTAAGTTCAATTATCAAAAGTATTTAGGCTTTACGATCGGGGATCACTGCTGACGTCCTGAATCCATTTCATGTCCCAAAACAATTCAATGCTCGATTATGGAAGAGATTTCAAGTTTTCTTCAGTCGTTAGCTGAGAGCGACTGGACTTGTTGTCCAAGAGGCTTCTTCAGTTCTGACTAACCAGAGGGAAGAAGCAGGTTTTTAACCTCTGAGGCTGATACAGAGTCGACTTGTAGACAACATTTTATAGAATTAATGATTCATGAACAAATGTGAATTAGTGTGACTGTTACTTTGCTGTTGCAGCTCCAAATCTTTGCCCTGACCGGTCTGGAAGTTTTTAAATCCAAACTAAAAACATTTTAGACTGGATTTTAATTCACTTTGCTTCTGCTCTTCCTTTTCTCACTCATTCATTGATTCTTATTTAATTGATTCATAAAATTGTACATTTTATTTCTGCTATTTTATTGTAGGGTATGTTTTATTATTTCATGTAAAGCACGTTGGTCAACACTGGTTGATGAAACAGTGTGTGTGTGTGTGTGTGTGTGTGTGTGTGTGTGTGTTGAGGTAATGAGTACAGCAACAGTTTAGCAGATCCCTCTTACAAAGGTCAATATGCACAGCTCTGTGTATCTTCTCTGTTGACTGTGACGTGAGCACAAACCAATCATCATCATCACCATCACCATCAGTTTGAAGGAAACAAATCAGCTGAGACTCTTCTCTCATTCATCGTCACAGGCCAGTGTCTTACTGTTGAGACTCCCGACAGCAGAGAGCATCCTCTCAGCTCAGCTGCTCATTTTATAACCCACCAACAAGCACATCCTCCTGCCCTGCACTCTGACAGCAACGCCGTCCTGGCTCTACATACCAAGTTCAGTGTTTTACAGCTGCCTGTAAACTCCTCCTCCTCCTCCTCCTCCTCCTCCCAAATTCAAACTCAAATTGAAGACATTTATGGCGTCAGGCCGGGCGACGTGTTGAATATCACAGAGGCCTGACAACAGCAGGGCCTGCAGCAGACTTACAGTAACATACATCTCCCCTAAAACATAGACTTCATGGCAGGAAGCTCCCCCGCTGTTCACCAGCAGCTGTTGGAGCCTCAGGTTGAGCCACGACGGAGGCAGCAAACATCCCAGTGCCACTGCAGCCTGTAGCTCATGGATCAAGTGGAGGCTGTAAATACTTTGCCAGGTTAGATGGAGGTCAGCACAGAGCCGACCATTAATGCTTCTAGAGCAACGTCCCAATGGCCCTGGTCACCGTTCCCATAGTGCTCGCTGCAGTGCGGCGCCACCTCCCCCATGTGTTCACCACCGCTCACACAACAACAACAACAACAACAAACGCAGCCTCAGCAGAGAACTGTGACGATGACCCTGCAACATGTTCACAAACTTCTATGTTTAGTAAATATTCTGTTAAAGATTCATGTGACTGGACAAATACAGAATAATAACAATAACAATAAGAAGAAGAAGAAGAAGAAGAAGAATCAATTGCAACACCTAAATCTCATTATTTTGTATTACACAGAAAACCCGGAAAATGACTTCAGTTGATATGAAGATATGATCTATAAATGATATGAAGCTTACTTTAACTTGAACTTACTCTTTTTAAGTTTATCAACCATTTTATTTGTTCTCTGAATTATGTTTAGTCAGGTCACAGAATCCCAATTCATTTAAAAGTCTCCTTTGTCAAGACTAAAACTCTGTCTATGCATCATTTCAAGAGTCTTTCATGAGTCATTAATGTCATGAGATTCTTCATTTAAATGTGTTTTACACATTTGGATTGAAGTGAAACACGTCAAGGAATATGTTTGTGTGTTAGTAAAAATGCACGGATGTTAAAATGTGCTCAAGAAAAACAGGGTGACCTAATGTGTCGTGCCGTGTTGTGTTGTGTTGTGTTGTGCCGTGTTGTGTTGTGTTGTGTTGTGTGGTACATGGGTTTGCTGTTCTTCTTTTCAATGATGTTGCGTTGCCGCCTGACCATCTTCATTGTGACCACAGAGATGTGTGTTGCCTGGAAACTGCAGCACTGGGATCAAGGACACTCAGCCTTCAGACCTCTGGGACAAATAAATACGGTATTTTTGACCATGTGACTGAAGAATATGATTTTCCTCCATGTTTTAAATTTAAAACTCATCAGTAATCATTAAACTTCCATGCACAGTACAAATATGTAAGTGATCTCCGTCGTCAGTGTCATAATTATGAGCCGGGTATGGCTACGTGCGCCGTGGTCAAACGTGCGCCGTGGTCAAACGTGCGCCGTGGTCAAACGTGCGCCGTGGTCAAACGTGCGCCGTGGTCAAACGTGCGCCGTGGTCAAACGTGCGCCGAGGTCACACGTGCACTGTGGTCACACACACAATGATGATGTTCACAAATGTCTTGTTTTGTCCACAAACCAAAATGATTTCCTTTAAATGATTTCTTTGTTCTCCAGAGAATAAAATATTCACATTAAAGTGGTTTTAATCATGAAAAAAGCTTCAAACCGATTCATTGATTATCAAAATAGTTGCCGATTAATTTAGTCATCCATTAATAATCAATTCATCGATTGATTGCTTCAGCTCTAGTTGCTACAATGTGTCTGCAGCTCACACTGGGGGTGTGGTTAAATGGTTGATTCCACCTTTACTTTGGAAGGTCTGGATCGTGACGTTGTTTTTGGAGATTGTGAGATTGTGTCGCCAGTCAGAACAGATTGAATACTGTCTTTGCTCCAGTAAACAAGCACAGACGAGGATTGTATTTATTGAAACTCTGTGGCAATATGTTCCCTTTCAGTTCCCTTTTATTGGCTGGTGATTTGTGATTTAGCTAAAAAAATTCATTAAATAAATAAATAAATAAAAAGGCGCAAAAAAGAAAGAAATCTCAGCTGTTTTCAAACCAAGGTGACGTGTGGATGTGGAACAAGAACACTAAGACAATAGTACACCATCTGCACTCATCTGTCACTGTCATTAATGCCATTCATTAATATTACACGCTACTTTTATGTAATTATAAATAGTCAATCTTAGATTTTAGAGATTTATAAATATCAATGTTAATGTTTTGTTGCTACATTGTCAAATTTATTCCAACTTGACAAAAGATTCATTATAAATAGAGATTAAATGTAAAAAGACAAAGATTTAAAGTTTAAAGAGAAACTTACATACATAATTAATATCTTTTCTGTCATCATTTGTCTTAAAATAACTAACAGTTTGTCGATTTACAGATAATGTCTAAGGTTTTCAGTCCTGTTTTTTCAAAAAAGAGAAACTACTATAAACAGTTATTTAAAGAGTTATTTACCCTAAATTTAAGGTTCGGCTCACAAAAATCATTATCATTATTATTATTATTATTATTATTATTATTATTATTATTACTGAGCAAGGAATTACTAAGCTTTTGTGAATGATTAGAATCAAGTGTGGATGAACAGGAGCCTGATTTAAGATAAGATTTTGGCCCTTTAATTCATTTCTATTCCACTTTGTACCAGAATCAAATGAAAGGATGAAGCTTCAATCTTTTTGGTTTTCCTTCACGCTCACGTTTAAATCCCTTCATTCGTCAATATCAAGTCTTTAAAATGGAAACAAACACAAACATCTGCTGTGGAGCCGCTGGTGAGATAAATCACTCTGTTTGAAATGCTAATCAGCCGAGGGGAAGAATTTTCCTGCATCTGCTCAAATGATCTGGGAACGTCCCGAGAGGAGCGACGCCGTCGTTTCACAGCGTTGTCATTAAGACAAACAAAATAAAACTTTAACAATAAAAACACCACTGATGTTTGATCGATGGATATCTGACTTATTCTTGAATCCATTTCTTTTTACAATTAAAGACTTTTTTAATGAAGGTCTGTGATATTCAGAAACTTTATAAACATGTATTTATATATATATATATACACACATGTATATATACACATCATGATATCTGTACGACGGTAAACTGAAAAAAACAAACTACTGAGATGATCAAATGTTTACATCATTTTCTGCATTTCATGGATGATCATAAACATAAATAAATTGACTGATTGGGGAAATAGTTTGTTGATTGAAAAAAAAAAGTGATTGATGTGTTTTAACAACTACGTGCAAATGACTTTGGTTTCCTGAGATTTCCTGATAAAAGTTGTAGTGTTTATTTCTTTAGTATTGAAGTAAATGAAGTGAAATGAAAACATTTACATTTATAACAGCTGAGTTTGTATTTAAGCTTTAACACATGAACACCAGCAGAAATACAAACTATTATAAAACTATTATACTTGAATGTAAAAACGAGAGCTTACATTCACTTCTGTTACCTTCATGTATATATTGCCTGTTCTTTGTGTTGTTTTGTAAGAGTTCCTATTATATTTGTTTATTTATGTATGAACTATTGCATATTATTGTATTGTGTCATTATTTATTTACTCATAATTTTGGTTATGAAAAGGAGAACTGGAGGTGTGTCTTTGAAGACTGTGGAGGACAATCAGGCCTTGACGTCCTTCTCGCACAGGTAAGAAGACAACTGCAGAACTGGTCCAGTGAAGATCAGCAGCTTCTTCTGCACATCTCTCAAATGATTGTCTGGAGGTTCTACAACTATGAAGCAGCATCACACCGTCAACACGATCACGTTCTTAACAACCAAGTTCCTCCTCAATGTCTAAGATGAAGTATTTTGACTAAACTTCAGAAAGTTAGATAAACCCTAATAAACCCTGGATCAGCTCATCTAAATGAATATAACATCGCACATAAGCGGTCAGCTGGTCAGCTGAGTCCAACCCCCGCTTCACACAGAACACGAGATGCAGAATTTAACAGCTTCATCCAGGAAACAATCGGGTTTTTATTTTCTAATGTATTCATTTTCTCCCTCTATATCCTCCACGTGAGGTCAGCAGTCACACAACCATTCACTCTATGGTCAATTTAGATTTGTCCATGTTGTTCAATTCCCCTGTGGAAGGAAACCTGGAGAAAACCCACTCACACACGGGTAGAACATGCCAACTCCAATACAACATAATAATATCATCTATAATAATATCATCTATAACAACAGTGACTATCATCGGGGGACGAGAGAGAAGAAAGAGAACTGTGTCAACAGATCTGCTGATAGTGGAGAAGAAGAAAACATGGACCCCCCACTGTACCCCTCCTGGCTTATCATTCAAGTGAAACACTGGGGGTTTTACATCCTATCCCTCTCCACCCAGTGTCCCCTTCACCCTGCCCTGGGGGACAGCACACACACACACACACACACACACACAGAGAGAGAGAGAGGGTGGGTCCAAATTCCTGGTCAATTCAAAGATCAATGAAAATTGAGTTTGTTATATCATTGGAAGCTGAAGGAGCTTTGACTCCTTTGTTTCAGTAACAATGTAAATTGATAAGAGACAAAAAAGCTTCAACACTTTTCACCTATCAGTGACAGGTGAACCAGCTGGACTTTACCATCTGCACATACATCTCATTTGTCTGTGGGTAATTGCCATGAGCCCTGAATCAGCTGTTTTTGTTTTCTCTTTCTTCATCGTCGTGCAGTAAAAAACATGACGACAATGATTATCCCCAACATTAATATAAGATATGATTTAACATGAAGAACATTACAAGACCATGTTTGAACAGCTAATGTGTGTGTATGTGTATATTAAACTAAAATGACTTTACTGTTATTCGTATCGTCGTTATTGTTATAGTAAGATTATTATGATCAAACTAAATAAATAAAAAAGTATGAATAATTAAAAGTTAATTTTATGAATGTTTTCATAATCTGCTGGTGACGATTGAAGCATGAAGGTGATTCACTTCCATGTTTTAATAAATGCATGAGTAACATAACTGCACCATCCTGCATATTCTTGCTCAAAGTCACCTGTTATCCTACAACACACGCACACACACACACACATACATACGTGTGTGTGTGTGTGTGTGTGTGTGTGTGTGTGTATTCCAGATTTGGGGAAGTGAAGAGCTGATCCAGCTCCAGGGTATTCTCCAAGTTCAAAAGTTCACCTTTTACGATCGCCCTGAACAGACTGACTGAGTGACCACCAAATAAAAACATTCCAACCTCTGTTCCCACTGACACACACACACACACACACACACACACACACACACACACACACACACACACACACACACAGAAAAGGTTTTCTATACCCATGTTTAGATAGAACTGCAGCCACTGGCTGATATTTGAATATTTGATGCTGATTTCTTCTTCTCTGTCTCTGCAAAGTGCGTTTTAAATCTTCAGTGCAGGACACTTGTGCATTTTAAGCAAAGAGGAAAATGTGTAAACTCACATAAATATATTGGACTATTAAATAATAATAATAATAATAATCTGCTGCCAATTATTCAAAAAAAAGTCCATCTTATCAATCCAACCAATTAGTGGGTGAATAAATAACCACAGGCCATTCAAGTGCATATCTAGCAGCATGTTTTCTAATATATTAGTCTCATACTGTTTTGTTCACTGTACACTTTTGTGTTGATGCATTCACCACACACACACATAAGCACACAAACCACGCGACAACTATTGTGTTCATGTAAGGAGAAAATACGGCCACATGTTTACAGGGTTCAGGGATTACTTTAATTCTTTGTCCACATTATTATATTTTTAGATTATATCATTATTATTATTATTACAATATTAATTGCTTTTGTTTCTAGTAGGACTGTTTTGAAGTGTGCACAACTTTCTTACATTTTATTTTTCAAACAACAACATTTGAATCAATGTATTCATATTTGGCTTATTCTTATTTCCTCGGCTGTTTTGCACTAACAATCATTTAACTTCAGTGTGACGTGCAGCAGGAACATGACAACATGACAACATGACAACATGACAACATGAGAACATGAGAACATGAATGGTCTAATCACACACGCAACAGCAGTACGTGCAGGTGTGTGTGTGTGTGTGTGTGTTGCCTACCGTTGACGGACTTGCTGTTGTTTCTTTCCGGGTAGTCGAACCCATTCGTCCTCTGCTCTATGTCCATCCTCCCGAGTCCTTCACCGAGGCTGGTGAAGATGAAGATGAAGATGACAGCGGTGCTGGTTGTGATGAAGGTGATGAAGGTGATGAAGGTGCAGTCACAAGTGAACGCCGCTGCTTTGTCCCCGCACTCACTCTCCCGACAGCAGAGCCATGCTTTGAGCTCCTTCCTTCAGTCACTCACAGTAACACAGTCACTGGATCCACACCCCCAGCGCTGGTGCGTTCACGGACCGAGAGCGTGCTGGAAGATAGTGGCATCCAATTCTGAGAGAGTTCAAGTGTTCAAAGAGTTTCTGTCAATGACTTGTAATACAGACAGAGGTTGACTCGCTCTGCAGCTTTGCAGCTCTGCAGCTGTGCAGCTCTGCAGCTGTGCAGCTCTGCAGCTGTGCAGCTGTGCAGCTGCTGTGATGCAAAGACAAAAGAATTAAAGGTGGAGTGTGGAAGCTCAGGTGATTGTTGTTATTGATGATGTCATGTTGCAGTGAACTGGAAATGTTTCACAACACTTTACACAGACACAAGTAGACGCACATTAATGTCAGAGAATAGCACAACATATTTTTGCATTATTCACATTTTTGCATCACTCAACCAACACATTAGCATCGAGATTCAGTCACGTCCATGACAGACGTATGATGACAGGAAGAAACATCTTCAGTCATGTTCTCTCTCTGCAACGCAGCATCTGACCTCTTGTTCGCGATGTTAGCAGCATAATAATAATAATAATAATAATAATGTTAGATTATATTTGTTCACAGAGGCTAAATGCTAGCGCTGCAGTCAAACCACTGTGCCGTGAAATGATTTTTGTCCTGAAGGCAGCATATTTTAGCCAGAAGAGTTTTAAACCACGTTTATAAATGAAGGATTTCTACAAATGAACACGAATGGCTATGCTAATGGCTATGCTCACTGGTGGAACATGAACTCATGGCCCACACTAGAGGATATTTGGCCAGTTTTTGGTCCTGATCTGGTCTTTCCAACAAATCTTTACACGATTTTAACAATAACCACTGAGAGCAAGTTGACCTTTCAGCCATGACTTCATCCACAGTTTGTTTTTTTTCTACCTGAGCACAAAACATCGTGCGCACACGACAGCTGTTCACCGACGGCACGTCTGCTCCCATGTCTGTTTATATTCTGAAGTTTCTGTGAGATCCAGAATCCCTGAAACTGTTTGATTAGACACCAGGTGTGTGGTCCTGACTGATCGTCTCAGGATTAAAACAAAGTTTGAGAAATGAGTGAAAGCTGACTAGTAAAATCAATCAATCAGACTTTCTTTATATTGCATCTTTCTTACAAAGCAATGCAACTCAAAGCATTTGACAGGATCAAAACAAAACAAGGAACAACTAAGTAACTAATAAAAGTATCTTGAACTGATTCTCAAAGAAACCAGGAACCATTGCAATCATTTTAAAATTGTAATAATTGCTGATGAGTAAAACACCTGCAGGAGCTGAGCTGTGTTCTTCTTGGTGAACTTTGTAAAACCAGAAAAAACACATTTAAACCTGGAATTATTATTATTATTTGTTTCCTCCTGGAGCCACATGGGGGACTAGTGGTTAGTGCTATTACCTTGCAGCAAAAACACCTGATAATGACCCAGTTGGAACTGGAAGTGCCGTTCTGCATATTGTCCCTGTGTGTGTGTGTGTGTGTGTGTCCTGGTTTCCTCCCACAGTCCAAACACATGTGCGAGTCAAAGGTTGTTTGAAGGATAAGGTGACAGACAATAATAAGCTCATGATGGGCGTGGCTTCCGTCACCTGTGCTCCTGTTCATCACACCTGCACCTCATCTACTGATCACTGCTGCTGCTGCTGCTGCTGCTGCTGCTGCTGCTGCTGCTGCTGCTGCTGCTGCTGCTGCATGGTCAGTTTGCTGCTGCTGCTGCTGCTGCTGCTGCTGCTGCATGGTCAGTTTGCTGCCCAGGACTCAGACGACAGGACTCCGACCTGCATCAGCGTCTCCTGAAACATGTCGTCATCCTGTGAACAAACCTCCAGCAGATACTTGTAACATTCTCGAGTCTCAGAAACAATTAAACTCAGTTTGAATTCCTTGACTTTTTGCTTAATCGTCATTGTGTGAAAAGTAACTGTTGATTTTAGACAGAAAAAGGAGGATTTGTCCTCGAGGTCACAGGCTGTATATAAAAGTATTAGTATATAAAAACAAACTCTAAATGCTCCAACAAGATCTGACCGGTGCTCACTGACGTCACGACCAGCACGCACAGGATGATCTGAGCTGTCCGTCACACCGGTGTCTTCACATACTGTATCATCTACTTTCTAATAAATGAGAACATCATTTACAATATTGACACCTTGTCCCAAAAGACCTGAAACCAGTGATTTTGACCATGAACTTTATAGATGACAAGTAGAAGCTCTTTCACATTTAAACTGATTTATTTTAATCAGCTGTCGCCCCCTGGTGGTTATCTGCTACTTCCATCCTACGTTGAGGGCTTCACACACATAAGGTCACAGTCTATTTATATACAGTATTTGATTAAAACCTACAGATATTTTGTGTATTTTGGAACAAAAAATGTAATTGAGAAAATAACACTGAAGTACTTCAAAACTTCAAAATGAGTGAGTGAATTTTTCCTTTCTGTGAAAATGAGATGAGAGCAAGAATGTGTTGTAGGCTGACCATAGTTACAAGAGTCAATGGTATAATATGTTTTCATTATATACAAACACTGCATTATAGCAAAACTGAACAAATACACGAATGTAAAAATATAATCAATGATTTTCTTTTTCAGAAAAGTGTGAAACTAAACATTTCCACTGCAGAAATGGAAAACATAAACAAATAATGTAACAGACACATGAATTCAAGTCTTTAAAATAACAGCATTGCAGTTCATCTAAGAATAATGGAAATGATGGGCTTTTGTGATCATTTGGGTTTGAAGACATTTAGAATGTTACATTCACTTTATTATTTATTTATTTATTATAAGACCCAGTCTGAAAGAACGTTTTAAAGGAAGTCTAAAAGAAACTTCTCCCACAAAACGATACAGCTGAATGAATGAATGAATGAATGAATGAATGACTTCCTTGGTAGCGAGTGGTGATGTTGTTGTTGCGTAGTCTTTTACATTACCGCCCCCTGGTGGACTGGAAAACAACAGCTTGTTGTCATCATCATGTAAAGTATGTTTTGTGAATAAGTGAATAAGTGAATGAACTGCAGACCAATAATATCAATATATTCATGTCATTGTTCACAGGGAACTGAAGGATTACAAATAAAAAAGTCCTCACATCACAGAATACCTGTGCATGTAAACCATGTTTCCTTACATAATATACATGACAATACAATCCAAACTTTTCAAACTTCCAGAGCATTTTAAAAGACGGCCAGTAGGTGGCACTATTGCCTGAATAAAAACACACCGCTTAAATGCCACTTCCTGTGATCTGCGGAGGGTTAGAAGATGGTTTGGTCCATATATGGACATGACATTTGAAATCACTTTTTCATGATGAATGCTGCGTTTCATTTGCATCAGTTTCCGGGTGCGCGCGACTCACCGTCACACCGTTACATGTGTGTTTGAAACATGACAACATGCTCTACTGTGTGTGTGGCGTTGTATTATTGTATGCCTCTTTAGGACCTTTGTGGCATCAACACTGACCTTTACTAAATGTAATAAATTAAGACCTACTCCTCAATGAGACCAAAACCTGGTCCTAATGACGCAGAACCTCATTTCTGTGGAACTGGATATTGTTTTCTTTAGTAACATATAACAGACTCTATATCTCTCTCCATCCTCCTCTTTTCTGATAGATTATAACGTAACCCTATTGTAAGATATGAATAGTTAAGTAGTTAAGTTGGGGTTAGTTAACTGGTTATGGTTAAATGTAGGAATAGTGCTTTGTTTAAGCTGTCCAAGTGAGTTTGTGTGTGTGTGTGTGTGACCTGGTTTTAGGGTTAGAATTGGGTTTATTTTAGTGTCCTCAGTAAGAGTGCTACACGAGAATGTGTGTGTCCTTTGTTACTTTTTCTCTCATGTCTTTGGTCTCCATGAGGACTACTAGACCAAAACCTGGTCCTAATGAGGCACAACCTCCTTTCTGAAGAACTGGTTAGGACTAAGATGTAAATTGTGGTTAGGTTAAGCATTAACTGGTTAAGGTTAAGTTTAGAAATAAGACTTTGGTTAAGATGTCCAAATGAATGAAAATCAAAAGAATAGCTGTGAAAACCTGTGTGTGTGTGTGTGTACGCGCGCGCGTAAACCCCTCCCACCACTGAAGCTGGGACACAGTCAATAGTTTAAGTCGGAGCGCGCACACCTACATACACTGACACGCAGCATCCATCCATACATGCAGACAGACAGACAGACAGATGGAGCTGATGTAGCTGCACTGCTGCGCCACATGGACTGAACGCAGTGACTTACTCCAGTGCGTCAGTTTGGATCTTGCGCTTGGATCTTTGGATCGAGACTCTGCGGAGTGAAAATGTGGAGATACACGAACCTGTTCGCCTGTCTGTTGCTGTTGTGTAAGGATGCGGCTTCACAGAGCAAGGTAAAACATGGTCTCAGTCAAGATCTGCTCCCTTTATTTACCCGATTTAGTGCACGGCTGAATTGTAATTACTGCGTAAATCAGAGTTGTTGTGTCGGCATGTTCGTGTTCTCTTCTCTCTAACTTTACACCTGTAAACAAGTAAACAAGTGTCTTTTTGACATCCAAGTCTCCCAGGTCAGACATTTAGGTTTTGTATCTAAAGGCAGGAGATGATTCACTTGAGTCCACTTAATCCGGCAGACGACGGTTCTTGTGTGACATGAGTGTAACAATAGGTTGATGTAATGATACCTCTGTGTGGGTACGATGGTACCCTGCTATCTAATATCTGCTTGGCCTTGTTTGTGCAGCTGCTGGACTCCAGTAACCCCCCATCCACACACACAACCCCACTGTCCCTCAGCCTTAAGCTACACACACACACACACTGTCAAACTGCCAGAAGATGAAACACATGTACACACTGACCAGAGGAACTGCTGTATATAACCAAGTATGGTGTGTGTGTGTGTGTGTGTGTCAGTGAAGTGTGTGTGTGTCAGTGAAGTGTGTGTGTGTGTCAGTGAAGTGTGTGTGTGTCAGTGTGTGTGTGTGTGTGTGTGTCTTTGTAGTGTCATGCGTCATGTGGACAAACGCATCTCACTGCGTGCTTTGGTTTGTATGGGTTGTTTTTCCATAAGTGTCTAGTTACACATACACACTCAGTCACCTCGGCGACACAGCTGTGAACTCACTGATGCATTTAACATTGAATTGAATTGAATTGAATTGAATTGAATTGAACATCTACAGCTATTTAAGTTTCAAAGACTTCATTCTCCAAGTGTGATACTAATATTATTCTCCCGTAAAGAAGACATGAACGTCATGACTCTGATTGCTGATTGTTATTTCTATTTTGACACTGTTTTTGGATTATGTCCAGTGATGTTTGACCAGTATTGGGCCGAAATTGATACTAAGTATCGCACTGGGTCATCTCTAGAATAGAGTAGAATCCGGAGAAGGTCCATGGATGTTGTAAAGGAGGACATGAGGACAGTTGGTGTCACAGAAGAGGACAGACGGAGGCAGATGATCCGCTGTGGTGCCTCGTAAGAGGAGAAGCTGAAAGAAGAAAACTAGAAAAGACCATAATGGAAATTTATTTCTATTGTATAAGACAATGGAATTTGTGGTGGATTCTGACACAAACAACACAAAATACCTCTGAAAGATCGTCTGTGCAGCTCTTCCTTTCTTGGATTGACAGTTTTTAGCAGCTCTTTCTCCTGGTGTTACTGAAGAGTGAGCACATGGCTGGAGCTGTATGTCAGTCCGGAACTCACATGTACGTGGATCGTTTGCCAACGGTGACACTGTCAGTGCAGTATTTAATATTATGACAAATACGTATACGTATCTGGTGAAGCAGTGAGATTATTTGACTTTTAAATTCCAGCGTCTTTGTTCACTGGTTTTAAATGTCAGAAAAAGAGCTTAAAACTTCAAACTCTCTTAAAACACAAAGGGTTAGATGACTTAGATGAATATGTGATGTGAAATTAGAAAGAAATTGTGTTGTGTCTGCAGCTGTGTCTCAGAAGTGGATCATCCAATAAACACAAGGTCACTGGTTTGATCCCTGTTCCAAATGGGAAAGTGCCCTTGGGCAATACACTGAACCCCACACTGACAGCTGCACCAGAGACTGGTGACTGAGTGATGTGTGTGTGGATAATGAGTGTGAATGAGTGAAGGCAGTTTCCTGTGCAATGAAAAGCTCAGTGTTGTCAGGACCAGAAAAGACTGATTTAATTCCAGTGGATGTACAAGTTAGTTAGAGCAACATTATAGCACTATTTAAAAAATACAGCTGTGAAAGCAGATGTTTATCATACACTGTTTTGTCTCCTCTTCTGTTCTGTTAGTGTGGAAGATTTAAAATAACCGAATAAAATGTACACCTGCAATATCTCAAAACAGCCTTTTCTGACATCACTCACTCTCCCACACCAAAGTCGACAGTTTACATCAGAGCACACAGGAGCGTCCTCCATCAGTCTCTCTTACGTTCAGTTCACTGTTCATCTTATATGTTGTGTGTTGTCTGGTTTGGGTTGAAGTGGGCTGAGAGCTGATGGAGGGAGAGTGGGGAGCAGGGGGGCGTGGTCTGGGTGTGGAGTCTGACACAGTTGCAGCTGTGTGAGACGAGACGAGAGAACGATGATGTGGTGACATGAAAGGGGGAGGAGTCTGGGAGAACGAGCCAGTACATATACAGTATAGCCCAATATACAATACAGTAGTTTGTGATTTCATTTCTTTCCGTTACTATGTAACATGTCATGTCTGTTGCCAAGTGCCAGAGTCTTCTAACCTCCTGATGTCACTCATGTCAGGACAGTGAAGAAGAGCAGGGCGGGACTGCATTTGTTGCCTTATATGATTGTCGTGCTTCCCAAAATAAAAATGGTACGAGTGTCACTTAACATTACAATAGTTAGTGCTGGCATCAGCCTCAAGAGTAGTCACTGTTTACATTTATTCAACGTTCTCGTTGGAGTAATAAATGACTTTGCATTCAGCTTTAGTGTCTTTAAGTCCAGAGCCAGTGATTAAGCTAACTGTCGCTGCTGGTGGATTTATACTCAATTCAAATATACACCATGAATGTTCTTTTATAAAAAGATCTGATATAGGTAGTTCATATATAGCACCATCATTTACTGTCAAATACTGAATACCCCAGTGATGCATCTGCATTATACCAAGTGTGTATGTTCTCTCCACGTGTCCACGGGTTCTCCCGTTTCCTCCCACAGTCACAAACATGCAGACGTTCATTGGACGCTCTAACGTGACCGTAGCTGTGTGTAGTTGTTGGTCTCTGTGTGTCCAGGGTGTGACCTTTCCCACTATGTCAGTGTGGAGTGGAATCATGGAGAGATCACTAATGAACTCAAATCTCTGTGGTTGCAGACTCTGCTGGACTATTACAGTGTGCCCGTCTCGCCAGGATTGTGTGGACCAGGCGTTTGTTGCAGCCAAAAATATGCTTGAGTTCATATTTTAACAATTCAGTTAACCAAGAATAATTGACAGATGAACTGTTAGTGAAATGTTTTGTTATTTGCAGCCAGTTTTCTACTGCAAGCCACCGAAAACCACCCAAACTCTGTAAGTGATGAACATTATGGTTAGTTAGTGTTGTATAAATCACAAAGAGCAGAGTGAACAGCAAACAAGCTCCATCTGTAGTTTAAAGAAGAGAATCTTTGTTCAAACTGTGAGATGCTGTCACACAATAATAACCCACTGTAAATAAGATTTATTTATGTTGCATTAACTCATTTAATGTCAAGTGTTACAAGCTGCAGCATTTAGATGAAACATTTGATGAATTGCAATTATTCACAGCAAATTCTGTGGTTATTTGTTTTTCAACACCACAATGCTGCATTCAAGTTTCATAACATTATTTGATTTCAGAACCTGTTATGATGTTTAAACAGGAACTAGTCCCACTTCACACATGCACAGAGCAGAGGCACAGGGTCCACTGCAGCTCATCTCCACTAGCACAAACATGGCTCGTAGGACACAGGACTTGCTGGTCTACTCACATGAACAAGTTCAAACACTGACACAATCATATCATTTACTCAACACACAAAGCTAAAATATCTGCTTTTCTTCATGGGATTTGGTGTGAGGGTAAGGGTTAGTGTGAGAGACACAAAGTGGTGACACATGCGCTGGTTGCCTGTTGGAAAAATCTCGAGCTACAATATGCATTTAAAGAACGAGGGATGGGCACGAGTATTTGATTATTCAATCGCGTACCAGATTATAACAAGTTGATCACTTACTGTGACTAAACATTAAAACACAAAAAGATGCTCTTATATATTCATATTGCATTTTTAAAAACTAAAAATATTTCTACTTTGTGTTGCATCCCTTATCACAAGGAGGCAGCGAGTGGACGTGTGTGTGTTTGCAGAAGTGATGAAATTCAAGCTGCTCCTCTAAGCTCAACACACTGTAGATCCAGCTAAAGTCCTGAAATTTACCAGGGTCTTTGAATGCATCTTGTTAGCTGCTCCTGTTACTGCAACAATCTCACCCCATTGTGGAATCATCATTTCATAGAGAACATAGAGTCCACAGAGAGCGTGTGGACACATAAACAGAGCTAACAGGAATGTAGAAGTGTCTTCTAATTAACGTCTCTGTGTTAATGTGTGTGTGTGTGTGTTTGTCTCTGCCCTCGACCTCACGGCTGAGCTCACATTTAAGGCTTTAGTTAAATTCCTCCTTTGTACCAAGTTTGTTTATCATACATGCAGCTAATTAGGTTTAAGAATATGAGCTGCAGACATTTCACAGACCTTCTATATGGGGAAAGTCCCCAAATCACAACATCGGTCGTGACAAGAGAGCTGTAATATTTTTGATTAACACAATGAATGATTTCCAAGAGCGGTTTAGTAAGAGACTTACAACTTCTAACTAATGTTATTTCAAAACATACATCAAAAATCAAAAATCTGTCTCTCTCAACTTTGTTTGGAGACCCAAAAAGTCTCTCCCATGAGCCATCTGTGGGAACCACTGCTTTAGAATCATCATCTGATGACTTCAGGCTGCTTTGAGCTGGTGTTTTTTGTGCGTTTGTGGGAAACAATCAAAAGGGGGCAGGGCTGGATGTGATGAGTGGTTGAATTAGCTGTAGGTCGAAACAAGAATCCCAGTGCTGCAGTGCACTGACTTTAGTGAGGTAAGAACACACAGTCCCGGCCATAACAACTCAGTTAGATTAAAAAAACAATGGTACACAACCGGCATAATGATTTCTTTCAGGCTTTCGGTTTTGTTTTGCCGTTGTACTCGATTAACTGATTAACTATATGACTAGTTTGTTCAGAATCAGCTGTTTATTACAGAATCACAGAAAAAAGCAACTATTCAGTACAGCTGAGCAGATGCAGAGGCTAAAATCATATTCAATATTTCATCATGATATCACAAAACAAATATTAGTATCAGTGCCATATTCCAACTGATCTCCTTCAACACTGGTTTCAGTATCTCACTGTATGTCACCACCTCACTCATGTTTCAATGGTTTAGAATTTCCCATTTAATCTATGAACTGTCCTCGTAAGAACGGAAGCACACAGATCAGAAAAGTGTGTTTGATTGACAGGAAGCTATCTTTCACTGAGCATGTGCAGGCTGTTGTGTAAACTAAATTCCAAATGAATGTTACTTTGTACCAGGAAAGTAACGTCGAGCCTGACGGGAGCTCACCTCTCATCATATAAGCCCTAACCCTCGTGACCTTTGGAGGAGACTGGGCCTGTCATAAACCACAGGACAGACACACATGTGCTATCACTTCACACACACGTGGTCCTGCCCTTATAGAACGGAGAACTAATATGAGGTAATATGGAATATTGACATTTCTGCACAAATACTTCAACTGAACTGAAAATTCCCCCATTTCTCACAGAGTAATATTTCCTTGTTGCTGTGAGTGAAAGAGAAACATTTGTTCTTCCTCTAACAGATGAACACACACAGAACATGAAATAACATAATATGTCCGTTTATTTAGTTTAATACTCATCTTCTCTCTGGTTTGGAGGTGTTTTTGTTCATCTGATATCATTTTGCTCTTTTGAAATTGAAATTCACAAATTACATTTTGACGTATGACACATTGACGGAGAAACAAAACCCAGCTATTCTCAAACATTACGGTCAAACACTGGGGCGCTGGTGGATGAGTGGTGGAGTGCGTTGTCTTTTAACTGGAGGGTTGACCACTAATATGGATGAACGCCACTGCTGTTACTTCGACATTTAAGACTCGTCTTTTGTCCCTCCCAACACTGCTGTCCTACTCTTGCTCATACAGTGTATTGTGAGTCTCAGTAGGGAAACGTTTGTGTGTATCATATTTTAATTGTATTACAGTTTTGGCAAACATGCACTCTAGCGGTCTGTCCAAGGCTTAACGAAGGTGAGGAGGAGGAGGAGGAGGGAGGAGCTAGGGGTTCATTAGTGGAGGAATGTATGTGGAGTGTGTGTGTGTGTGTGTGTGTGTGTGTGTGCGTGCATGCTTTCCCATCCATTATTGCAGACTTATTCTGATAAAGGGCAAGAGTCCCATGTCAAGTGAAAAGGCACAACGTTGACAAATGCTGCAGCCACATGAAAACAGGGTGGATTAGCAGATCAGACCTCTTGAGCAGAACTCATGTCTATGATCCTGCTGGGCCACATTGTTCAAGCCCAGCTGAACAGTGACTGCTGCATAGCAACATGAGCTTAAGTTGCTTTAAGATGGAGAAGTCAATGAAATTCCAGGCAGATTAACGTTGGTAAGCTTAACTACAGGAGAGATATTTGTATTGTCATGACTCTGAATCACAGCTGCCTCCTCCTCCTGCTCCTCCTCCTCCTCCTCCTCCTCCACCTCCTCCTCCTCCTGTCAAATCAAATGTGCCAGTATACCCAGCAGACTGCTCTGCATCTGTGGACCTAGCAGCATGAGCATTCAATTCTTACTTTGAGCTTTAAGTCACTGAGTTTGGCCTTTCAAATGAAGTCAAGTTACAGGTCAAAAGGTCACGACTCAAACATGAACTTACGTCTGATCGACTGCTGCGGCCTTCAACACATGCATACACATACACAACACATGCATACACAACATGCAGCGACTGTAATGATATTTGACCATTTATTGTATAACATTTTGCTTCTTAACCCTTTTCCATTGCTACGTTTAAATATACAGTGTACAGACGGTATAAGAATGTGCAATAAAGAGTGTCTTATAAGCTTTTTCAGCACAACCCAGGAAATCTGTATGTAAACACACCTGAGCAAAAAGTAGTCCGAATGTTTAAAGTCGGATTTAATTTAAAACAAAGTTTTTTATAAACAAAAAGATAAGAAAAGAAAAGAAAAACTAGTATCATGTCTGTCTATTTTGTGACTTCTGCACAATTATTGCTACTTTCTATCACTACTAAACATGCATAACTGTGACTCAACAACACATAAGGAGACATAAAAAAAGCATTTTTTAAAGCCTGAATATGTGACCTGTAAACACGCCCCCCAGGATGTCCATATAAGGAGTTGTGTTTTATTCCCAGGGTGGGTGCACCTGCGGGAGCACTAAGGGTTAAAGCAATCACCGCTGGTGCTTTGTTTTCTGTGTATGAAGAAAGCTGTGAACATGGCCTGACAATCAGTGGCCAGCTGGTGATGCATGACTGTGTTTGTCTCAGGGCTTTTCCTCTGAGTCACGCAGGCTAACAACCAAAAGAAGGGAAACGTGGCTCATTTTCAGGGTTACTTTCCTTCCCTTGCTTTTGTTTCCCTGCAACAGCATTGGATTTATTATTCATGGGAGTCCAGCATGGGTGAGACCAGTGGAATAGATGACTGGAAAGACTAACCACCGGAGGAAGGAAGTGCACAGCTCTGCATGCAGTGTGTCTTAATATTTACTCAACCCCACCCCATAATTTATGTGCTTGAATAAATCAGGTCTAAATATCTTTGTCTTCCAAGTTATATTCTTATACAGCACCACAGGCTGCTTATGTCTGTCTTTCTTTCTTTCTTTCTTTCTTTCTTTCTTTCTTTCTTTCTTTCTTTCTTTCTTTCTTTCTTCTTTTCAATAACTTCAATAAAAAAACGAATTATAATGTTTTCATTGAAAGCCCTGGACACACAGATCCATCTACAATGTCTGGCCTATGCTGCCTCTAAAGACTTGTTAACTCATCACAGGAAGTAGGGATGGGATAATGTACTATTCCATGTGTATTTTAAGTGTCCATCTGTAATAAAAACCTTTTTAGAATATGTTGATATGCTGTTGATATTGACATGCAGTACGCCACTAACTACTATGGTATATATGACATTAATAACAATACAGTTTTTGTGCCTCCTGCGTTTTAAATAGCGGCACTTGTGTTCGAAGTTTACCTGCACATACGTAGCTATTACCATCTTACATACAGTAAGTGTGACACAAGTCATCCTGATCTGTTCAGATGTTGTTGAGATATTATAAGAAAGGGTTGTTTTCTTACCAACATGAAATGGGAACACACTTGTGTCACTAACATCACAGAAAGATTCACATTCATCCTTAAAGAACTGGAGACAGGAAGTTGCTAACAGGACAAACTTACAGATGAACCCACTGTGATGAAAACATGACCTCCTTGGTGGAGGTTAAAAAAAGAAAAACGTGTCCACATATGAATCTACTATTTGTCGTACTGGCTAAAAACAAAGTCATATTTTGTCTTTTGCAGTCTGAAATGCTGAATGTTACTTTGCATAAAGAGTAAGAATCAACATCTGGACAGATGTGAGGAATGTAAAAATGCATTCTAATGCCAGATGTGAGATGAACTCGGCCTCTAACAGCGATCGTTTAAAGAAGATTCAATCTGTTCTACTTAAATTGTAAAATGAATGTTTTGTTGCCTCTAGATCTTTGGGGAGAGCGAGTCCGTCCGCATGACATCAGAGGGTTCAGACTGCCGCTGTAAGTGCATCATGCGGCCTCTAAGCAAGGACGCCTGCCAGCGGCTGAAAAGCGGCGCCGTCCGTGTGGAGGACTTCTACACGGTGGAGACAGTCAGCTCCGGATCAGACTGTAAATGCTCGTGCACGGCACCGCCGTCCTCCCTCAACCCCTGTGAGAATGAGTGGAAGATGGAGAAGCTGAAGAAACAGGCGCCGGAGTTGCTAAAGGTGAACATGTAGCATAGATGATGTATCATAGATGAACTAGTACTGCATGTACTGCATGTACTGTATGTTCCTGTATGTTCCTGTATGTTCCTGTATGTTTGATCTGACTGCACTTAACCTATGGATCACCCCAATCTCTTAAGGAAGTAATTACGCTTGAAAAAACCGACTGAGAGTCTGTGTGCTGCTCACTGAGTGGAACGAGCCACTTAAGTGATTGCTGCAGTTCAACCTGTGAGCACTGTGTTGATGAGACTGCAACTGATGCAAGTCATTTGCATTTTCTGGCCTGAATGAGCAGCTCCAGTCTATGGTGGACCTCCTCGAGGGGACGCTTTACAGCATGGATCTACTGAAAGTGCACTCCTACATCAATAAAGTCATGTCACAGATGAACACGCTGGAGGAGGTAAGCAACAAAACGCTTCCTCACATGCTTTACACTTAACGGCGTGGCTGGAGACGTTGTATCGAGATGATGCTGTTCCTCTTGCAGACCATCAAGACTAACCTGACCCGGGAGAATGAGTTTGTGCGAGACAGCATGACGAGCCTCACCAACCAGTTCAAGAAGTACGAGAACTACTCCAACGTCATGATGAGCATCAAGAAGGAGATCTCCAGCCTCAGCCTGCAGCTGCTGCAGAAGGACTCTGCTGAGACTAAAGCTCAGGTTACATTTGGTCGTGAGCGTCCTTGACTAGAAATATCTCAGATTAACTAGTGCTGGGCAGTATACCCAAAACTGTTTTTTTATTATGACTATTTTTCATAGGCTGTATAGCAAAACACTATTCGGGGGGGAGGGGCCAAATGAATCCTAAGGGCTTAGCTGATGAAGTGATGTGGTAGTAATAGCAGGTGTCGAGTGGCGTCTGTTCTACCTGCAACTGAAGGTAGAACAGAGCGACAGCGAAAAGAAAAACTGTGTCTGTTGTTTGGAAGTTTTTTTGGGTTTAAAAAGTCTGACGTGGACCAAACAACGATTTAGTGCAAATGTTGTTGGGCTTAAGTTGTTGGAAGCGGGTTAGGGTTCGGATTAAACACAAATTACAGACTATAGCTTTTGATAAAACAAAAACCTGAAGAAGAGTGGAAAGTAAACTGTAAACACTTCATAGCTTCAGGACAGACTTTAGATTTCTATCAAGTCATATTCATTCACAACACACATGCGTATTAAAGAAATCAACTGTAAACACTTTATAGCTTAAGGTTCTCACTATGTAATTAGAATTTTGTGGTTTTTTCTTTTGGATTTTAGCCCTTCCTTACCCCACACACACACACACACACACACACACACACACACACACACAGATACTCTCCACAGAACATTTGTAGAAAGACAAAAACAGTTCTATTATAGAGTTAATATTATTAAAGTATCTTGTGTGGTAATGTTCCATCAATGAACATGAACTTTAAAACCACACACACACACACACACACGTGTCATAAAAAACAATGATTTATTTTTTCCCAGATTGTCCAGCCCTCGTGTGGGTGGATAATTCCATGTTGTGTCACATGACGTCGTGTCCTAACAGAGTGTGATATGCATTTGCTTTTCACAGGATACTAATGGTGCAAAAACTGTAAAAGCACTCAACAAAAAGGCGTCTGCTGTCAAACCTCCTCTGAAACCACCCAAAGAAAAGGTTGTTAAGGTTGTCACAAAAGAGGTTGTTAAACCTGGGAAAGCAGTCAAGCCCAACCCTACAGCCAAAGCCAAGGTGGCCGGCCACCAGCCTGGTGTGGTGAGGGGCATCACGTACTACAAGGCTGCCAAGGCCAGTGATGGAGAGCATGGAGAAGGTGAGAGGTTTTAACACTCACACATGAGCTGAGTTTGCTCTCCCATCTGTGTGTGTGTGTGTGTGTGTGTGTGTGTGTAGGGGGGGTTCTGCCACACTGGAATTTGCTGCTATGTGTGAATGTAAGAGTGAATCTGTATGTTGTGGAGGATAAAGCAGTACACAACGTTTTCTGTCTGTAATTGTGGTGCTTTTTTTAACCCGGGTAATCCACATCTGTGTGGCTAACAATACAAGATTTACTCCTCTGTTGCTGTAAAAAAGCTGCTGTAGTCTGGGTGGGATTGGATTGCTGCTGTAGTCTGGGTGGGATTGGATTGCTGCTGCACATTCAGAGAGCAGGAAATCCAAATCTTTTATTGACAAAATACAGGGAGGTGTTGCAATGCTGTGTTAATGGAGCACTGCCATGTCCATGATATGCCTCAGCTTCACTCCTCACAACAATGTCTCTTTAAGTCTAGTTGAATGAATAGGTATGCTGCATTTGCACAGGGCGCACACACACACACACACACACACAGTCCAGAAACAGGAAGTGGTAGTATTATTATTATTATTATTTGTGTGGTAGCTGCTGACCACAGTTCTCACCTGTACAGTGGACGTTGTGTTCTGTGTTGCAGAAATAATAGAAATGTGAAATTCTCTCATATTATTATATAGAACACATGTATTACTGCACGTGTAGAGAACAGTATGATATCTTCATCACGATCAACATGTTTAAAGGCATCTTTGATCTCTATAGTAATCAAGTAACAATCAAATACAGGATGTGTCCCATCTGCTTCACTAAATCCAGATGGAAGTCACGTCCGTTATTTATGAGCGATCTTCTTCTTTCATGGGCTCTTCACACTTTGGTTAAAACAGGTTTATTGTGGAGGCGAGTTGGGTTCAGTGGCAGGTCCTGAGCATAAACATCTGCTGTAATCTGACGATTCTCTCCACCCCAGCCTTCACTGGGTCCATGTGTTCATGTCGTGTCAGGAGATTCTTATGCTGCAGCGCTGTAATCTCATCACATCTGTGTGGCAGCACAGGATCAGAAGGAGAGCAGCCGCTCACTCTGTCAGGATCATCTTTGATTTATTATCTCAACATCAGCGCAGTGTACTGTACATCGACGTTTGAAACTACAAAACAGGAAGAAGGATTTTTTTCAATCTATTGTTGGTGGCTTTCCGCTCTTAAGACCATCAGAGGATGCAAATGTTCTTTGTACCATCAACAGACATGAGGTCATCGATGCGACTGGTCCACATCTAAAGGCAAAGCTATTAACGTGATCCAAATGGCAGACTAAACCCTTTCATCGGCCTTCATGAAAGGATGAGATGCAATGAAATCTCTTCTCAAAGGCACCGATGACGCTGTACTGTATTGTTCACAAGATGCTTCTAATTAGCTTCACATCTAAATCGGTTTCTGAAGAAGAGCTGTTTTCATTTGGTTTGGTTTCATTGCATTTGGTTTTAGCTTTTACTGAAAAAAAAACCAAAAAAACAAATCTCACAGTGAATCTTGGTTCCTTTCTTATTCTCTCCATGTGCACATGGGTTTTCTGTGTTTTCTGATTTCCTCCCACAGTCCAAACACATACAGAGGTTACATTAACTGTAAATATGAACATGGGTTGTTGGGCGTGACCAGAAACCCGTCAAGATCCCGACAAGTCTTAAATACGTCTTATGGAGCATTTACTGTGTGGTCTGTGCTGTGAACGCTTTACTGGTTTAGAGCTGAATTTGAAAAGAGACCACAGCCCTTCACACTACAGCCTCATACTGTGTAATAACGAGAACAGGAAGCAGCTTGTTTACAGCATTACTGTCCTGTCTGTCCTTGTTTTATCAAATGAAGAATTTGTTCATCCTTTTATCTTCGGCCTGATTTTCACCCTCATCTCTTCCTTGGCAGAGAACGCTGCCAAAACCTTCACAGTCCACCACGTCACAGAAAGCCAGTCTGAGGATGGAGGAGCTGAAATGATCCTGGAAGCTGTGGAGGCGTCTGTGGCTGAGCCCACTGACACCACAGCAACAACAACCACCACCACCACAACAACACCCACAACCACCACAACCACCACCACTGCACCCACAACCACCACAACCACCACAACCACGGCGGCGTCTGAAAATCCAGCTCCAACCATCGTGCTGATGCTCGACAACTCCAACAACAACAGTCGCCCCACTCTTCACAGAGCAGGTGTGTGTGTGTGTGTGTGTGTGTGTGTGTGTGGGTACACAGTGACAGCGTCTGGGTTCACGCTGCCAACAAATCTTTGACTGTGAAATTGATTTAACTAATCTCATTTTAATGCCAGCCACTCTCCCCCAGGCTAACAAGGGAAATGTTCCGCTTGTTTCTTCCAGGGAAGATCCTCAACTGTGAGGGGACTCTGGAATCCATCGAGCAGCCACAGAAACAGCACAGTTATGGGCGTAATGAGGGAGCCTGGATGAAGGATCCTCTGGCCAAAGACAACAAGATTTATGTCACTAATTATTACTATGGTAACAACCTGGTGGAGTTCCGTAACCTGGACAACTTCAAACAAGGTGCGCTTCATTTGGGTCTTTTTTAAAGAGTAACTTTTCAGGTGTATCTAGAAATGTTATTTTCTAATCCAGAAGCAAATCTTCAAGTCTTGAAATGATATATTGTGAGAAATGGCACACTGACGGTCTCTCTGGTCAAACACAGCAGCATTCAAATGGTGCCATCAGCTTCCTTTTATTTATTGATGACACCCAAGTAGCAAGTGAGTGAAAATACTCTTTAAAGACTCTTTAAAGAGTCTTTAAAGAGTATTTTCACTTTTTTGGTGCTTGGAATGAGAGAGGAATTTGGCCTGAGCAGCAGATGAATCCAGACACTGGTGGTAATGGTGACTGATGATCTGGAGGAAGAGGAATGATGAATATGATCATGATGAAGACAGTGATGATGGGAGATGGAGAACACGTGTTACAGCAGCATGAATGAACTAAAAAGACAACTCTAACATAAAAGCTTAACACAAATGACAGCTGGTGGACGCCATGTTGAGGTTTTGAAGCAGAAGTTCAGAGGCATCACATGATATCAGCTGTCAGTCATTGTTAACCATTGAAGTTAATTCAATTGACAGAGTGGTCCAAACTGGCAAACGTCTTGCTGTGAGCCAACGGTGCTCACCGCATGCACCACCATGTGCCCTGCCTTCTGATTTATCTAAATAACACTGACTTATCAAACATGGATCATGAACACTGATTGTCTGCATGGACAGTGAGTCATTTACAATCTAGAGATGTTCATTTAAATAAAGGGCAGTCTAATGTTAAGATGAAGGGTCTCTGGTGAGCCTGTAGTTCAGTGGCCAGATTATATTAGCAGTATTAGCAGATATGCTATCTCAGCGTTTGAATGAATAGTAGTGTTTGATTGTTTGACACCAGCAAGCTCAGTAACTAACCCATGTCTCATGGCTTCAGTGGGAAAGTCAACCTCGTCACACCCAAGTCCACTGAAGAATTGGATTACACTCACTCTCCGATGATCTGCCCTCGTAGGACTGGGATTGTTGATGTAGATGTGTTTTCTTACATGTGCGGTGTCGTGCAGTGTGCTGAGCTCACAGCTGTGTGCGCTTGACTTGGTATCTTGGTCAGTGGTGGTGATGCCTGCTGCTCCCTGACGTGATCTGTCCTTTCAACTGGGCACAGCTGGGAGTGATGGGGGGTGGTGGCAGTGGTAGATCATTATCATGATCTGAATCAGACTTCCTGAGGTTAGAAGGTTAACATAGCAGATGGGATCTTACGTCCTCCAGCGAGCTCCTGTGTGCAGACACAGTATGGCATAGTGAAAACACGGCCTACAGGCTTTGTATATAATCACCACACAGAGGTCTTAAAACACAACATCCAGCTGCAACATGAATGAATGAATGAATGAATGAATGATTCCAGCTACAGTAGATGGATCGAGTCTCATCTTTTAGTAAATCAGAAGGTTTTCCATGGCAAATAGCAGCTATGCTGTAAACAGACTTCATAATAAAGCTATTTTAAACGATATGTTGTTTTTTGTCTTAGGGCGCTGGAGCAACCTTTTCAAATTACCATATAACTGGATTGGAACAGGCCATGTTGTCTATAATGGAGCCTTCTACTACAACAGAGCCTTCACCAAGAACATCATCAAGTATGATCTGAGGATGCGATACGTGGCAGCCTGGACGCTGCTGCATGACGTGGTCTATGAGGACACCACCCCATGGAAGTGGAGGGGTCACTCAGACATTGATTTTGCAGTGGACGAAAGTGGCCTGTGGGTGATCTACCCTTCTGTGGACTATGACTACAACCAGCAGGAGCTGATTGTCATCAGTAAACTGGATCCCGGTGACCTGTCCTTGAAAAAAGAGACGACCTGGAGGACTGGTCTCAAGAGGAACTCTTACGGGAACTGCTTCATCATCTGTGGCGTCTTGTATGCCGTCAATGTGTACAACCAGAAAGAGGGTGAGGTGAACTATGCTTATGACACCCACACCAACAGTGATGCCGTCCCACGCCTGCCCTTCATCAATGAGTTTGCCTATACGACCCAGATTGACTACAACCCCAAGGAAAAGGTTTTGTATGCGTGGGACAACGGCCATCAGCTGACGTATCAGGTTAACTTCCTTGACCAGTGACCACAGCTAGTTTGTGTTCTGAATAAGCGCACGGTAGGCCTGCCAGTATGGCACCTATGTACAGAAAGAACATGCTCAGTATTTGAAAACAAACATGCAGGCATATTGGACTAAACAGGACAGAATCACCAATTCATGCTTGATGTGACCTCACTAAACAACAAACTTACATGCCTCAAAAATGTTTGTACATGATGTTAATAGAATGAGACGTAAACGGTGGAAATAATCGAATGGGTTAATGAGTTAAATTTCATTAGGTTTTATATATCTTCATTTAGAGCTCGTCAGCAGGCGAAAACAAGACATACATACAATAGTTACTGTTGTTGAGCTCAAGGGCTGCATTTATCTCTGTATATGATGTACAGTAGTATATGTAGCAAAAGAGTCAATCGTAATAGAAACCAAAGGGTATTTTTACCAGGATTGGGACTTAGCTGCAGCATGTTCCTCTAGTCTTCAAACAGCAAAACACAGCTGTGAATGAGGGAAGAGGGTGAGTCTGAGGAGATGAGACTGAAGAAACAAGGAAGAATATGACAGACTGGGTTGGAGTAAGAGTTTTCTAATTCCAGAAGATTGCACTATTGCAACATCATGGACACAAGCTGCAGTTATATCACATAGAAGAAGAAGAACAAGAAGAAGATGAAGAGTTAATAAGGGCAGAGCATGCAGCCTACTGTCTGCATACTGTCCACGTTTCTACACTTTTTTATCTGTCTATTCCCATGAGTATGTGCGAGCATGCATGAGAGGACGTGTGCTCGTACCCAAGCATGTAAAACTCAGTGTTCAACAACTATGACAAACTGCAGCAAAGAGAATGGAGACTGACGCTGGACTGACACTGGACTGACGCTGGACTGACGCTGGACTGATGCTGGACTGACGCTGGACTGATGCTGGACTGACGCTGACTGACGACTGACTGGATGCTGACTGACGCTTGACCTGGACTGCTGACTGACGCTGCGCTGAACTGACTGACGCGACTGACTGGACTGGACGACTGACGCTGACGCTGACTGACGCTGGACTGGGACTTGATGGACGCTGGACTGACGCTGGACTGACTGACGCTGGACTGATGCTGACTGACGCTGGACTGACGACTGGACGCTGACTCTGACTGACTGGACTGACGCTGACTGACTGACTGACTTTGCTGACGCTGCTGACTGACGCTGACCGACGCTGGACTGACACTGGACTGATGCTTGACTGACGCTGGACTGACACTGGACTGACGCCTGACGCTGGACTGACGCTGGACTGACGTGGCCCCTTGTTTTAGGATGAATTACATTTCAGTCCTAACCTGACCTAGCATGAGATAATATTGAATATAATATTTTTGTTTTGCATTCTGTATTTTCTTTGTAGGAACCAGACACATGTAGAGTAAGCTGAAGCATAAACTGACTTCATCTATGATGACGAGAAAGGAGGAAGAGTGTGTGTAAGGTTCAGCGTGTCATCATAGACAGTAACTCCCATTCTCCACAGAAACACTTTCAGTTTCTACTTATTGTCACTTCATTTCCGTCGTTATACACCCACTTATTAAATGTTTACATCATATTTTACATAAAGCATCTACTTTATCCTATTTTACGCCATTATTCACAGAAAGAACCATATCTGACCCAAGTCTGACAATTATTTATGACTTGTCGTCCAAACCCGGTCTTTGGGGTCCTGACGGGCTCAGATCGGGTATCCGTGCTCTAACACACATGGAAATGTGAAACCGCTCTGTGCAGACACAGAATGTGGAAAGTATGACCCATAATGAAGTAGTACATGCAGGACTGGTCTTGAAACTAAGAGAAATATTTAAAAATCTATATTTACCTGCTGTATTAGATAATGTAGCGAGGCTTAATTTAACAACCAACATTAGGTTCCAAAAAAGTCATCGTGTAATAATTGTCTTTGTGCTGACGATACACTACGGTACAACTCTGCGGGGACTGCAGTCATGATCTCAAATTGTAAAAAATAATCACACTGCTGGAGACAAACATGGCTGCCTGCAGGGACTCAAGGAAACAAGGATTTAATGGTGTGTTCCATTTATAGTAGGAAGTTCCTAGTCACAGGTTTTAACTGGAGCACCCCCTCAGGTTGGGTTTCAAATTCTATGATGGTTAATAGATAAAACACTGCACCTAATGAATTCCACATTTTCACAGCTTGTTGAGTTAACTTAACTCCACTGAGTATCTTTGAGATGTGCTGGAAAAGACTTAAGACAGAGATCCAACTCCATCAGCATCGACACAAGATTTGGGCGAAAAACGAATGCAGTCGTGGATTGAAATAAATGTTGTGACGTTGCATGAGCTCAGTGTTTCCTAACCCTGGTCCTGAGGGAACACTGCCCCGCATCCTGCTCTGACACACCTGATTCAGATGAACAGCTCGTTGCCAGGTTGACGAGCTGGATGCAGTGTTCACTGAGGACCAGGGTTGGGAAACACTGCATTAGCTTATCATAACAAATGCCACGGTGAATACATGTGCCATCAAACTAAAGGCTATCCAACAAAATAATAGCGTGTGCAGGTCGTGTATTTGCCTCTCTGACATTTAACTCACCCAAGAGATTATTTCTGCCTCTGAGAAATGTTAGTAAAAGTGAATTATTCGTCCTTTGAGCACTTTGTTTATTACTCTGGCCTCATGATGCTTCTTGTCTCTTTACCATTGAGTTTGTTTTAAGGGATGTGTTGATTGTAATATGAACTCCAAAACAGCTAGACTAAGCTTTTATATTTACAGGAATTCATTCAACATTTAATATCATGCAACCTCACTCTGGTGAGGTTTGCATCTTATTAACATGCATTTATGATTTATAACCACTACATTAGTTCTGATTACTGTGTGTTTGAACATTCTCATCTCTGTGTAAATTATGACCTAATATAAAATGTGCACCATCCATCTGCAATAAACCATGAACAAGTGACAGTGCAGACAGTACATTACCAGGCAAACAGTGAGAATGTTGGGGTTTTAGACATTTAAGATAACGATAAGAACACTTCATGGTGTTTTTAAGCTCTCACAACCAACTGCATTCTTTTCCCTCTTCTTGAATCAGTTCATTTCATTGCATGCAATTTTTGTTCAGTTGCAAAGTCTTTGTACTTCAATGTCATGAAATGTAACAACACTTGAAAGCAGCTGTGTCTGTGGTATGAAACAATAAAGGTCAGTTGTGAGATTTATAAATCCATGTGCAGTGTACAGATCCAGTACATGTTCATACCACGGGAGAACAGAACCCAGCTGCTGAAGGGATGATGACCAGAGTGACTCAGTTCTTCTGAGTTCTGGATAACAGCTCTCATGAGTTCTGCTTAGTTCTGGAGTAGAGGTCGTTGTGCTCCAGTGATCTCGGTCCAAAACTACAGTCAAAGAAGGAGCTTCGGTTCACGGCTGGGGATTTGAAAAGATCAGCTCCAGTCATGCAACTTTGGAGAGAGAGCTGAACTGTGGGTGTGGGTGTGGGTGTGGCTGGTCCATGCATGTGGGCTTGATTTAAGAAAATCAAATCTCACTCATTGTCTCCACTTCGTCCTTCACGGTCTCAGGGTCCACAGAGGACCGGTCTCCAGTCCATCACAGGGACAAGTCATTCACTCTGCATGTTCTGGACTGTGAGAGGAAGCTGGTGTACCTGAACGAACCAATGAGGACACAGATGTGCAAACTCCACACAGAAAGGGCTCTCAGTCAAACCGGGATTCAAACAGGTGACCTTCTTGCTATGAGGCAACAATACCAGCCGCCATGTGACCCACAAAATCGAATCCCTAGCTCTGTTCAAAGAGGCATGCACTGTTGTTCCTTAATGAGTATGGAGCAAGCACTAATGGTGCATCCACTCATGAACTCACGAAAGGTTGGCGTGTTGTCAGATGAACAATAACGTCCACACAAGTCGAGGTGATGCACAGTGACAATTCACATGACCTATGCTGCTTCTCATGGTGGACACAAAGACCCTCCTGTTGCTAAATCAGGACCCGACTTGATCCTGTTCACATCACCGGGGGCCTCCTGTATATCAGCATCACACACTCATATGTCCTCATGTCCTCATGTCCTCATGGAGCTCAGGGTGTAAAGCCTTTGTCCGACAGTAAACCCAGGAAGTGCGAGGTTGAGTCATTATATTCATGTTCAAGAACTAATTGGGTTAATTATCCACATGGATGATTGCTATCCTGAGGTTATTGTCTGTGTCTGTATAGAACGTTTCCATGTTAATCATAACCACATGAACACATGAACACATGAACACATGAACACATCAGGGCCTCACACACCCACACATCTAATAGAAAATGGAGTCACATGACATAACCCTCTGTTCACTCCCACACTTTGTTTGTAGTGACACACCCGTCATGGTGCAGGGTTTTCAAACTCAATCACAGTCAAACTGCTTTTATCATAAAAGTCAAATATTGATTTTGAAATGGTTTGTATTTATAGATTCTAGACTTTACATCGATGTGTAGCACATTTTATATCACTCATCCTTCACACACGTCATCACAGTCATCACAGTCATCACAAGCAACTTGGGGTTAAGTGTCTTGCCCAAGAACACCTGGGAATGTAGACTAGCAGAGCCTGGAATCCAACCCACAACCTGTCGGCCCCCACATTACTGTTACTGTTTCAAGTTATATACACATTTGCAGACATTTGACCTCCAACCATGAACCCCCTGTTCCTGCACACCCGTCTATACATACATCACTTCATGTACCCCCAGTTTGGGAAGCTCATGCACACTCGTGTCGACTGTTCACAGTGTGTGTGTGTGTGTGTGTTCTTCAAAATAAAAGAAGAATTAAAAAAAACATGTTGTCATACAGGTGTTGCAGGTTTAAAACCCACTGGTGCTCACATGATGAAATGGAGCTCATGACAACAGTCGACGACTTCACTGACACTTTGATTCAGACTCTTTGGGCTCATGACAAAGATCCAGCTGAACAGGATGTGAGAGCAGCTTTCACAAAGTCTCTGCTGCTTTATTAAATCTCACTGGTCAAATACTCATAACCATCCACTTACAAGTGCTTCTCCCTCTCTGAGCTCGTCTGTGGGAGCTGGCACACACTCAATAATGTCTTGTGTTCTTTTCCGAGGGGGCTTTCCTGACGTTTAGGCTAGTGACAGCAGAACAGACCATTGTATGAGACACAATAGAGGCCTTTGGAGATGACAGAGGAGGAGGAGGAGGAGGAGGAGGAGGAGGAGGATCTGTGTTACAGACAAAGATCAAAGATGATTTATTTATCTATTGTTTTATCATCACTTATCAAGACATGCTAATCACTATAGAAACACAGACAGACCATTTAATGATGAGGAAATGAAGAAGAGACACGTCACAAACACGTGTCAACAGGTGAAATGTTAGATTTCTATTCACATGTGTCATGTGGATGTGCGTGAGGACAGAGAGAAGTCACCTGACAGTCTGTACAGTCGCTCTGAGTGAGAGTTTGCTCCGGTTGATCAACACTAATCTCATTTCAAACACACTTCATTCGTCTGCTTCAGTCCAAATGTTGTTTGTATGGATCTTATTTACTGTCACTCACATACAGATACAGAATATCCATTTAGTCTAATCACATTATCTAACATCCAGGAATTGTCTTTCCTCGGCGCGCTGGAGCTACGGCGATGACTCGTTACAATGTGAACATGAAGTTTGCCAAAGAGAAATCCCCTCCACAAATGACTTCCAGACAACATTTCCACTGGCAGCAGCTTCTATCGTTGAAACAAAAGAGCAAAGACACAGAAAGTTATCTGCATGTGTTGTTCTTGGCTCAGCATGAGAGGAAGGACACAACCACAGTGTATCAGGATGAGGACCCTGGGGGTGGGGCCAGGAATGTCCTCGTCTTTGGAGTAAAGCCAACAACAATGTTTCAGAGGAAAATAAGAAACTACAGCACCAGAGTGACTTCAGCCGCAGCTCCGCCTCCTTCACGCTGTCCCTCCCAACGCCAGCTCCGGTGTCACCACACATGTGAACACTGTGCAGCTGCTTTGTTTTGAATAAACAATTCTTAACAGCTGGGATTATGGTGGCGAGCCTGACGTCAGTTAACATGAGCAGCTTCACCACAGATCACATTCATTCCCAGAAGATATATGATGTTACAAATGTGAAGAAACAGCTTCAGTCACGACCACTGATCCCTGACACCACCAGGAATGCATGTTATTGTCTGCTTGTAGAGCAAATAGAAGAGTGTTTGCATGTTTATTACAGAGGCCTGAAGGAAACACGGAGGAACACGAAGCTTTAAAGACTTTTAAATATGAACAAATGTCACTTACAGTCAAAACCATTCACATGTCACATGACTTTACACAATAGACCCGAACTCTGCAAGATGGAGGTCACGTGAGAGTAAAGCTGGCTGCTGACACGATTCTGACAAGCCTGACAGAATACACACAAACACTCCCTCAGTCACGTCTGATAGTATTGCTTGACAGAGTCTGAATTGTCACAATGTCAGGCTTGTGTTTGAGTGAACTTTTGATTGAAGGAACTGTTTCCTCTGACTTGTGCACTTGTTGAACTGTGCAGAGACAAATGATTCAGCGTAGGCTTTGATGAAGACGTCTGTCTCACACATACTTGACATTCAGCACAAAGCCAGTTTGTCCCCTGGTCTTGAGGAATGCCGGCTGAATCCAGACTAACAAAGAATGGAAGCATTGTGGTGATGATCAGATATCTCACGCGCAGCTGCTGTCTGGGGGCTAACGGCTATGACACCAAGTGTATTACTGCTGCTTCATACACTCATCCGCCAACACTTTTGAGTGTAGAGTTCCATGTTGTCGTATTTGAAACGACTGCACACTCATGACACGCTGCAAGTGTTCTTTTGTTAGAACATCCTCTGACTGCGACGTCTTCTGCATTTAACAGGAGGAGGTGATCATCAGACGCACCATCAGAGAGGACACGGCACCACTTCCTTCTCAATGAATCCCAGCAGAAACAAAACAGAGCTCAGACACAGTGAGACCAGATCAGCTACTTTATGATGCACTGCATGGATTTACTGTATAGAGAGCTTATCTATAACTCTGCCATTCACCCATTCACTCACACTTTCATACATTGCATCTATGTGCAGCACACTTCTTTCAAGACAATGATAAAGGGTTCTGTTTTATTCTGAGTGTCCTCAGGAAACTGGTCCAGTTAGTGCTGGTCTTGGTTCCACCACCAACTCTACATGTGTCAACCAAAGAAATTTAGGAAGGAGGGAATTTACTAAAGCAGCAGCATCAGTGAAAATGAACAGGAGGTTCTCTGTCAGTGATACTGGTCACTTCAGAGCAGATAATGAACTCTCTCAGGTCACATGGTCCATTCTGATGTGACTGCAGTCGTCTTTCAGTGTCTTTCAGTGTCTTTCAGTGTCTTTGTCTTTCAAAATACTACGTTGGGATTTCTGAGTGAACAGCGAACTTTGTTAAACTTTTTAATTAGGTCATAAAAGCTGGGTTTTTGAGTTGATCTTTGATTTCTCTAAACTGTCTTGTCTCTTATTTCGTGGAGGTCTAGCACAAGTAAGTCAGTTGAATCCGCCTCATTGTTTCAAGAATGACTCTCTTCAGGCTCCTGACTTTCTCCTGAGATCTGTTTGCACGCACTCGCGTCTTCGTGGTGTTTTTCAGGTGTTGATTTTCAAATTCCTGAGTCGGTGACTTACGTCTGGTCCAGCCACAGTCCAACTTCGAGAGGAAGCTTCATCTTCCAAAAGACCAATAGCTCCCTCGTCTCCTTGATCGACGTCTAGAGTCTCCATGTGTCTCAAATGAACTGCATATTAAACTGATCCAGGTCAACAAAGAGTTCCTGCAGGACTCTCTATTTAAACGTGGTCATCTACTCCAGGTTATGATTTCAATATCACAAACTTTGTTGTTACTTTAACTGCAAAGGGTCTGTGGCTCTACTCACTTACTAGGGCAGCCCGGAGGGTCGCCGGTTCAAATCCCCACCCGGCCAAAAAGGGCTGGGGTACCCCTGAGCAAGGTACCCAACTCCCAATGCTCCCCGGGCACTACTCGGTGTGGCAGCCCACTGCTCCTAATTTAAGGATGGGTCAAATGCAGAGGAATACTTTCCCTAAGGGGATTAATAAAAATAAAATTCTTAACTTCTTACTGCGATCGCCACCATCACAAATGTGGCTGAACTGCTGTAGCACAAAGAAATGCTAAGAATTAGCTTCAGTTACTGACAACGCCTGCAACATGGTTGTTGTTGCTGCTCAGTTCCTACATGTGAGACTCAGCCAGCACTGAACTCATCAGCTGTATCAAGGGGCGGATCACAGCATCACTGGAGAGTCGTCTATGACCCGTCAACAGTGACAGCATTTACACTTGACCCACTCCTCAAGGGATAGACTTTCCTTTCCTTTCCTTTCCTTTCCTTTCCTTTCCTTTGTCAAATGTAACTCTGTGTCCAAAACTTAAATCAAATTAGTAATAATAACCAGCCCTAATTATTTGCTGCCCTTCCCTCGGGGGAACAGAGTAATGGTACAAAATGACCGTCAGCTGATTGGGTGACATATTTCAAATGATTGTGTTGATTTTCAGTTGTGTAAGTGTAACTGTGCTCCTCAGCTCTGCTTGTATGAATTCCTCAGGGCTCAGTCCTCGAGTCGATCCTTTTCTCACTGAACATACTCACATCTTGTTTAGTGCTAAAGCTAATCATGTACATCCACTGCTTCTCTCCATGATTGCTTTCTATATTTGTTTTATATGGAGAAAGCTAATGCTAACCACAGGGTCAGTGTGTCACCCTGAAAGTCTTGAAAACGAGTCACACGTCTGACACAAACATGATGCATTGAGGCAACTGCTGCTGAATCAATCTCACGCTGGTGTCAGAGGAGAAACTGTGGGTAAATCCCCTCTGGCTGCTTCACACACTGACACACATCACTTTGAGGTTGGACATAGTTCATGCGTCTGGATTCATCACTAATGCTGCGTCTCACGGAGAAACATGAGCTGAGGTGTGTTTCATGCTCTGTGCAACGGTGATGGTGTCTCTCACGTCAGCTCGTGTTCCAAAATAACACACTGCTTACATTTGACATCGTCTGTGCTCAAGATGTGGCTAATGCAATTAGCAGCATGTCTCTGTGTGTGTGTGTGTGTGTGTAGGAGACGTTCTAAAAACAAATATCTGTGCACTTTACAGGTAGAACCATGCTGTGACCTCATAGATCAACGTTCTGACCAGTGAGAGCAGTTTGTGCTTCTTTGTCTGCAAAGGTTTAATATGGAGAGTGAAAACATGGCTGCCAAAGAGGACACAAGGGAAAAGCTGATTATTCAACAAAGAGGTACGAGATATGTTTATTTATGTATATATATACATGTGTGTGTGTGTGTGTATGTATGTATATATATCATTAAAAGGACTTTACTGATGTCAGGTGTATTTGTGAATCTACTGCTCAACTGTGACGAGGAGAAAAGTAGCTCCTTCAACACAAGAAATCTGATAAAGAACCAACACGACAAACATCAAAGGATACCAAGTATTATTCATTTAAATCTAATTCACTGTTCATCTGTTTCTATACTTTTGTGTTTTTGTCGATGGAAATAAAATGTGAAATAATGATCTCTGGACTCAAACTCAAATGTTTAACATGGAAAACAGCAAAAATAAAGCAAGTGTTGTCACTCTTCCAAAACCTTTGGACTTAGACTGCACATGTTTAAATCTATCTAATGCTGTATTTTGTTCAAAGTCAATATGAGAAAGTACTCAGTATCAGCACGTGTTCAAACTCAAGTCAAAACACTTGTAATTTGTGTATCTCTAATAATAGACCAGAGTATTTACAATAATCACGTGGACATTTGCACTATTTCAGGACAAAAACTGAAAGACATTCACAGCCCTGCACTGTCTGCGACGTGGCTGTAGATCATTCATATAACACATATATATATATATATACTGTATATATATATATATATATATATATATATATATATATATATATATACAGTATATATATATATATATAACATCATATTTTCCCATCAGTGTTTTCTCCAAATGCCTCGATGATATTTGAAGAATATGTTTTCACTGCTGAACAAAAGGTGAAACACGTCATGTCACGTCTGTATGTGAGAGAATGCACTTTATAGAAATAGATGTGTAAACGCTCAGTATTTATAAAACACTTTTCTAGTCCAGTCTCACGTTCACTCACACATTCATACAGAGCAGCAGCAGCAGCAGCAGCAGCTATATGCACGCACACACACACACACACACGCTGACGTGTTGTTGCTGACATGGTTACATGTTTGTCTTCATATGTGACCAACAAGAGAAATATGTCATGTGAACACAAGTTCTATTATCTGCTCTATTATTTATCTTTGAATCTTTTTTCTTTTCTTTTACTTGCTGTTTTTAGTGTGTTAGTATTTTAGCATCCAGTGTTTCTCTCTCTCTTCTTCACTTCTATGAATAATAAAGTGTGATCTTATGTTCTATGACTGAGAACTTCATCACAGTTCACATGTATTTACACATCATCAGCACACACACATCAATGCTTTGGACAAAGCAGTAACTCTTACTCCTGCTCTAACAACAGAGACAGAGACAGAGACAGAGACAGGGACAGAGACAGAGACAGGGACAGAGACAGAGACAGGGACAGAGCAGTGATTTCACACCGTGTCAAACACATCAATATGAGAGGAAAACAGTTACTCTATCTATCCTGCACTTCACAGAGACACACGGAGACACACAGAGACACACGGAGACACACAGAGACACAGAGACACGCACACTGAATGATAAAGAGTCAAATATGAGCGTGGATTCACAGCCAGATGTTGGCAGAGCATGTAAAGCAGAAAGAGGAGCAGCATGTATAATTCCAGGACTCTTTGTCAGGAGTGGACGTCACATGTTCTACATTATTTCTCTTTACAGGACACAGAAAAGCTTATATTTCATCACCATTTGATAGTAGTATATTTCCTTAAATACTCAGAAGTGCATGTACATGAACCTTCAGTGGAAAACCACTTCCTATGTTGCAATAACAATAACAATAACAATAATAATAATAATAATGATAAGAGATTGACTTGAGTCATGGGAGGAGCTAAGGACAGAGAGTCAGTATTAAAGAATATCATAGCATGTCCTGTGAGCTTCATTCTGATACGTAGATGCATAGATGTCTTTTTTGGACAACGTGCTTACATTGTCTTTCCAAAGAGACTCTGGTCTCTATCTCTTGGCTGGACGTGGCGCACAGATGGAAGTCAAAGTATTATTGTTATTATTATTATTATTATTATTATTATTATTATTATTATTATGACATTCAGAAATCCTCAGCATGTGTTCACTGGCGTGAGCCCTCGTTGACAGAGAGTCATGTGATCGTAGTGTCTGCGTATATTCTCGTCATCGTGTTATTTTTAAGGACGCACAAGTCGCACTGACAAGACTTTAGATATCTGAATCATATCTGTTTTATTTCCACATATGAACGAATGATATCTGACTCATGTGCTTTTCTCACGGGTCACATCTGATTCACGTCACATCTGAAGTGGATCAGGTGCAGCATGTGGTGTAAACTCCTCTGAGACAAGCTTGTGCTTTAGTTACATGGTCTTAGCTCTTAGCTCATGGTCTTAGCATGTGTCTGCTACATTCCAACCATTGTCTGAGTCTCTCAGTATAGCATCTCAGGTCACATGGCTGCACACAGGAAGGGATTTGTTTTATGTCAAGACAGATGAAGACAATGAAACGAATGAAAAACAACTACAAATGTCAAAGCTCCTTTGCTCCGCCCACTCCTGCTGCGCTCCTGTATACACAGATGTGACAGAGTTCGTGTTCATGAAAGATAAACAGAGGCACAACAGACAGACATCAGCCAAACTTACTCAAGAGGGTTTCGGATTACATGGTGATTAAGAGTCGGCCATTAAACTTCACAATCATGTGACTGTGAATGTGTGAACGAGGTCAGAGCGTCATAATCATATTATACATGTTCTGACATTCATTCTCGCGACTGTAACAAAGTCTGTGCAAGATCACATTCCTTCTTATGAACATCTGGATTGTCTCTTTGGATTCCTGACAGCTGTTGAATTTATTGTAGCTTAAAGTTTCACATTTACTGCAGTGGATCAGTGGTAGAGTAGAACTGTCATTAACCTGAATATGACAAGTAATTATAATGAACTTAGATACATTACACTACTGATTTACCTCATTACACTGTGTGTGTGTGTGTGTGTGTGTGCCCTTTAATTACTTATGAATATGTGGTTTCATACTCGGCATCTTGTGGTTAAGGGTGGGCTTTGGCATTGATATACATATACATATATATATGTATATATATGTATATATATATGTATATATACATATATATATATATATATATATATAATAACAGCTTTGTGCCTTACTACAGTATGTACAGTGCCTTGATCACATTAAACAGAGTCTGATGTTCTCCAGGATGTGAAGGCTGCGGTCTCTGGTGTAAATATGACAGTAATGTGTTGTTTAGATGATCAACCAAAGCCAGCAGCAACATCGTGAAGCAATACATGAACTTTGAAAGAATCCACATGATGGTGATGATGTTGTGATTGAAAAAGCATACAAGCCCAGACCTCTCCTGTCTCTGCATGCTCTGTGTTTATTATTTCATATGTCAAGTGGGCAACGCTGTCGTGGTTCATTACTTTACGACCGTCCCGGGGCCTTTTGACACTCTGAGTATGATACAAAGTATGACACGGAGCTTTGTTACAGCAGATCACGCGTCTTTCATCTGTGATGTGTGGAAACACTCTGGTCACAGAATCACAGCACTGCTCCTCACAACCTGCAGCAGCTGAAAGGTTGAAACAATAGAAGTTTCACAGGAGGTGTAATCAAACACCAGCACTGCCAAGATCCAAGAGGGATGGGAGGGAGTCCTGACCCAGTGAAGCCTCATTCACCACCCACAGAGAGCGACAATGATATCATGGTTCCAAGCAGGAAAACCCCTGAAAGTCTGTGGAGAGGAACATCGTGTGAAGGTCTGAGACAAAGACAAGAGCGACAGTGTGGTCAAACACGTCCATCCACAGCTCACACTGAGTCTTTTCAGGAGAGGACAAGCTGTGAGGACAGGTCAAAGGTCAGCCCTGAGTCTTCAATGAGATAAATGAAGATTCATATTGAAGTGACTGATGAAATCCCGTCCACTAATAACACACACACACACACACACACACACACTGCACAACTGATGACACAACATGTGTCATTCACTATAAAGTCAACTTGAAGTTTCTTCTTTTTTTAAAGTTGCCACATTGGAATTGTCTCTTGACGCATGAAGACATGAACATGAAGTTTTCAAAGTTGTGTTTTGGAGAGAATGCTGTTGTTGTCTGGACAAACACATTATATTAGACACTTTTATTGTTGGCAAATGAATAATTACAACAACTATTGAAACACTTGAAACCTCAAAATAAGTCAGTGGTTGACGAGTTTCCTCTAGAGTGTAAACGCCCTTTTCATAATTTATATCAACATTTCTCTCACAACAGAAGTGTGCACCAGTAGAGCTGACGACACAAGTGTGTCGAGCGTAGGACGTGATAAGGTAGGAAACCTTAGGTTTCGCCACCCTGGGAATTACTGTCAGACACAAGTTACAGGTTCAGGGTACGCAGAGGGCAGGAGACGTGGTTCCAAGTTAACGCATACTTTTTATTACACATTCATTTGTTCTAAAATCTCATTAAAACTCATAAACAAAGAGAAAAACCTAAACAGGACTGAGGCGAGTGGCTGGACGTGGAAACACGACAGAATCATGGTGATGATTGACACCACCAGAGCAGCAGAGCAGCAGAGCAGCAGCAACTGAAGGAGGATCACAAGAAATTAGTGAGGCTGCACACTCACAACAAGAGAAGAAAACTCAAGACAAACTATAAACATGGGCAGGTCACAGGCTTCAATAAACTAACCCAACAGATGACCAGAGAACTAAACTAAACTTAATTACCTCAACTACAAAACAAAATGAAATTACAGAAGCAAAATCCCCGTTTAACGCAGACACAACTCCAGAAGTGATGAACACTTTCACACATTCACACATTCACTCAGTACGAGGGACCAACGCCTCCTGTGCAGCTGTGAAGCACCTGATGACCGCAGCAGCGGCACAGTGAGGTGGTTAACAACAACAACAACAACAATAATGACAACAATAACAACAATAACGACAACAATAACGATAACAACAACAACAACAATAACAACAACAACAATAACGACAACGACAACAATAATAACAACAACAATAACAACAACAACAACAATAACAACAGCAACAATAATAACAACAATAACAACAACAATAACAACAACAATAACAACAACAATAACAACAACAACAACAATAATGACAACAATAACGATAACAATAACAACAACAATAATGACAACAATAACGATAACAATAATAACAACAACAACAATAACAACAGCAACAATAACAACAATAACAACAACAATAACAACAACAACAATAACAACAACAATAACAACAACAATAATGACAACAATACGATAACAATAAACAACAATAATGACAACAATAACGATAACAATAATAACAACAACAACAACAATAACAACAGCAACAATAATAACAACAATAACAACAACAATAACAACAACAACAACAACAACAATAATGACAACAATAACAACAACAACAATAATGACAACAATAACATAACAATAATAACAACAACAACAACAATAACAACAGCAACAATAATAACAACGACAACAATAACAACAATAACGACAACAATAACGACAACAATAACAATAATAACAACAACAACGAAACTGTTGAGTATGCTACGATTAATGCGGCTGCATTTTACAATATACAACAGACACGCACGAGAGGAGGAAGTGAAGAAGGTTCCAGACAGCCGGCAGCATTTACCTGTGACCCCACTAGCATTAGCCACCCAGTAGCATCAACCAACGACCAGAGAGAGAAGAGTCTCACACCACTGACACGACACGACACGACACAACACAACACGACACAAGGCGTGGAACATACTGACTGCAGGTGAAACCACGAGCGGACATACCTGTCGGGGACGCGACCTCTGACCCGGAACCGACACAGGTGACAGGCGCGGGGGAAGAGCCGGCTCGCCTCAATGATTACCGGAACTGAAGCCATGGCAACCGATGCGCACATACTGCTACACAAGGTAACAACAAATGTGTTTACCTCTACAGACTGTGTTTCTCCACAGTGAATCAGCACACTGCAGCTTTACTGAGGTCAGTATCACAGTATCAGCACAGTCTCATCACAGACTGGTCACCTGACGTGTGTCTACATTCTGTGGCTAAACTTCTCAATGATAGCTCTCTGTTATAGAAGAATATGTCATCTGCTTGTATGATCCTGACTCACCCTCTAATCAACTTCACAAGTGAGTCTGTGTCTATAATTATGGACATGTTGTGCGCTGGTGTAGTGTTAGTGCAGAAGATTACAGTGTAGCTGGTGCCACAGGTCCCACAACCAGCGGAACCCGAAATAACAGAACACGACCACAGCGACGAAACATGGGACAGGGACCTGTGATGCGTCCCGGCACAGAGGCTGAAGGAACTGCCACACGAGAATAAATGCTGACGCCATGGAAACATCACGTCTCCAATTATGAAGGATCATTATTATTATGAAGAAGAAGAAGAAGATTTTTGTTAAGGTTTTGAATGTGTTATATTCGTCTTTTGGTTTCTCCCTCTTTAGACCGGAGCTCTGTCCTTTTCCTTCACTGTGTTCACACCCATTTTAATAGTCTGGGTGTCAACACTTTCAAACATACCAGGGGTTACCAAGGGTAACACACACTAATGCTTCTATAATCTCATGATCATATTTTTCTTCCATATTCTGTGAATACATCTGTTACATGTTTGTTTCGCGCTCTGTCCAAAACAAATGTTTACTTACTTCCTGTTTACTTCACTTTCATTTGCTCGAGCATGTTTGTGTCTGGTAAACAAACCTGTGAGACTTCCTGCTCATGTTCTGATAATCTCACAGGTAAACTGACCATTCGTTAGCCTGTGGTCAGTGTCTGAAGTGAATAATGTCGGAATCTTACACTCTGAGTGAATGAGTGAGTGAGAGAAATGTAACAGTGACAACAAAGGGTTATTCACACATTCATCTCTGAGGTTTTAAAATAGGAATTGATGTGGAATATGAGATGAGTCAGTGAGGCTGGAGAGTGAGGGAGCGAGGGAGTGAGAGAGTGAGGGAGTGGGGAATAAGTCAAAACTATTTGTTGACGTAGCAACAAACGTCTCTGAGGAGGAATTTGTTTTCACTCACAGGGGGCGGAGTTAAAGCTGTGGTGAGAGAAACAAGCAGATTGATGGTCTGTGATGCCATCTCATCACTCACTCATGCTGTTGCTCCTGCTGAGCGGCTCCACATGCAGCTGCCTGAGCCACTTAGTAGCAGGTAGAACATCCTGCAGACGGAGCATGGTGGTGCTTGTGGCAGCTGAGGTCAGAGGTCATGTGAAACCGTTTCCCTGAAGACCCCGTGGAACGCACATGCTTCTTATTATGAGGCCGAGCTTCTAACAGAAACGTCCTTATTGAATCAGCTCCAAAACTGTCTTCTGTTTAATGTAATATCAGATGAAAGTCGACAGAGCGGCGGAACACGGGGGGGAGTGGCTCAGTGGTTAAGACCTGTGTGCAAAAGACTTTGTGGTCGCAAGTTTGACTCCACCCCTGGCTGATTGTACTCAATTCCCTTGTAAGTCGCTTTTGAAAAAGCGTCTGCTAAACGACATGTAAGGCTAACACCAGCAGGCTAACACCAGGCTGCAGCTTCTGGAGTCTGTAGGCACCTCCCACTTCCAAGAGGCGTGTCCAATGTAGATCAAGTGATCTGTACACAACTGGACAAACCTACAACCAATCAGACCAGTGAAGAAGGTCAACAAAGGTGCGTGATGTCAGTCAGTCAGTCGTCATCTACCGCTCTGTCCTCCACCAGAGGGTCGCGGGGGCGATAGGTGCGTGATGTATCGTTTAAAATCATATAAAATAAAAGCAACAAAAGCTTTTCTCTCTGACATCATCGTGTTAATCTTTCATCTCTCGGCTGTTACATTACATTTAACAGACATGAACAGTAACCATGTTCAGTACCAGCTCAGTCCTGACACTCACACACACTCACACACACACACACACACACACACGCACACAGCTGTGACAGTCCACCTCCACGTCTGTTTACATTTAAATCCTTGAAGTGAGCAGTTTGTTGCCTGTTCTCAGAGAGTCTGTGTCGTCAGAGTCACTCAGGTTAGGCTGTGATGACATAATATGACCCGTCTCACCCTCTATGATGAGGATGATGTGAGACCAGCTCAGTGGAGCGCGTTGTTTCTGGTCTACGTGTCAAAGACTCCTGACAGCGTGTGAGCGCTTTGAAAGACGAGTGATAGATGCGCTGTATGAATGGGTGAGTGAATGGGTGAATGGCAAAACTGTAACGCAGCATTGAGTGATCATCAAGTCCAGAAAAGTTGTATACAAATACAAACCATTTACACAACACGTGAGTGAGCGCGTCCTTCTCTTCATTATCTTCATGACACAAAGACACTTTGATTAGATTGGAGGGTCATTTACAGCAGTAGGTTTGGAACACGTCCTCATTATTTCACAGCCTGCTCCACAGCTCTCTTGGCCGAGTGTGAGCTGGAATGTTTATTGTTTGTTTATTTCCTGCTGAATATTCCAAGAGCACTGTTCCCACCAAATGACCCAAGGAGAGGAAACAACAGCAGAGGTGGAGTAAAGCACGCGTGCTGTTATTAACTCCATCAGCTGACACTTGGTAACCAGAGAGCTTTGTTAAAACATCCGCCATCATTGTGTTACACAAACTGAGGCTTGTAACTATGTCCCCGTCCCCCCCCCCCGACCTCACCCACATCCCATCTTATCTACCACAAACAAACAAACCAGTCAGCTCATGTTGCCATAGCAACAGGAACAGTCCTGTGGGTGAAATCAACTCGTGGGTGTGGATTCATATTAGACGAGAGAGAGAAACACAAGCATGGGATTTTGTTCAACTCAAGACCTCACGATTCCTCAGGGAGAACTGATGCATGATGGGAATGAGAGCAGGTAAGAGCATCATTGAACACTAATGAAGTGTAACCCCTGAACCCACACATGCTTTCTGTTAAGACGCTGTTGATAATTCTGCCCGTTTAAGTCACTGAAACTAAACGTCCAATCAGTTCCAGAGGGCGAGGCCGTCTGTTTCTCTTTAAAATATGGCAGACGGTTGAAATGGTGCTGATCTGAGCTGCTATAGAAAGAGAGACATGACAAGACTGTGTTCACACTACAAGATTATTCACATGGAAACACAACAGAACGTCAGGTTTTCTGCTTCTGTGACAAAGTGACACACAGCACTGACTTTGCAATGCATGTATTACTCCAGCTGGAAAATGACATTTGGAATCTGCTCACTTTCCCGCACCAAAGTCCATAGAGAAAATCAGCATTTTTAGCTCACATTTTAGCTGCTGCTGCTGCTGCTGCTGCTGTTTTTTTGCCGCTGAGGTAAATCTGAACAAAATAACCCAGCAGACATAGTTGAATGTATTTGAATCATTTTGCCTGAGACAACCACACAATTGTGACTTTAAAGCCGCTGTACGTGAAACATGATTCAGTGTGTGTCTCGCTACCTCTGACAGTGAATAATAAAGTTTCCAATATCCAACAAATCTTTATCCAATCAGGACATTCAGTGACCGACATGTGACAAATATAGTGTGTGTAGTGTAGTGTTCTCGTGCAGCTGGTGAATGAGGACTAAACACTAAGTTAAACTTATCAAACTAACTAACTTCACACTTGAGTTCATCATCAGTGACTGAACTGACCATGGATTCACACAGAAGAACAGTCAGAGGCCATGTGGTCCACACATTACGTGAGTTTACTTAATCCAGAGTAAATCCTGGTTCCACTTAGTGGGTGAGCCACTCGAGAGCCAGATACTGTGAAGTACTTCTTCATTACTTCATTTATCAAATATCATAATGTTACGTTTTAAAATCCATATGAACAGCACATGTGCAGCGTGTCTCTGCAGGTGAACGTGTGAACGTGTGATGAGTGACAGGAGGAAACACGACACACATGACCCTCTGCTGCCTCCCAGACCACGCCCCCACGTGGACATGCACCTCTGCCCGACCGACACTCAGCCTCTGTGTCTCCAAGGTGACGAATGATACGCACGACGACACAAACCGTCAAACAGTGACATCACGACATAGATGTTGTGACACTGCTAACAACAATGAAGCTACTGATCAATAAGTTCTCAATTTAAATGTGTAAACAACACTTTGAGGCAGGAAGTGACCTCGTCAGGTGGTACACAGCATTACGATAAACATTTGAAAGGATGAAAGATGAATTATTATAACTCCAAAGACTAAGTGAGAACATCTGTGTCAGACACACTGTTCTGCACAGGTCACTGCAGAGGAAACATCATGACTTTAGAGGCCGTTTGGAACTGTTGTGTTTGACACAAACAAACTTTATAAATCATGTTTGGATTGGGTGGACGGGTTCTAAAAAAATAAAACCTACAAAACAAAAATGAATGAAGCACTTTAGAGTTATATATAGAAAACTACAAAAAATTCATTACACTAAATGAAGCTCAAGGTGTTCACTGTTCACTCACTGAGCTCTAGCCTGTAAACTGTTTCAGAACAAATGATGATAAATGATGATGAATTATGACAAATGATGATAAATGATGACAAATGATGATAAATGATGACAAATGATGATAAATGATGACAAATGATGATAAATGACAAATGATGATAAATGATGATAAATGACAAATGATGATAAATGATGATGAATGATAAATGATGACAAATGATAAATGATGATAAATGATGACAAATGATGATAAATGATGATAAATGGTGACAAATGATGATAAATGATGACAAATGATGAAAATGATTATAAATGATGATAAATGACAAATAATGATAAATGATGACAAATGATAATGAATGATAAATGATGACAAATAATGACAAATTATGATAAATGATAATAAATGATGATAAATGATAATAAATGATGACAAATGCTGATGAATGATAAATGATGACAAATAATGATAAATGATGACAAATAATTATGACAAATGATGATAAATTATGACAAATGATAAATTATGATAAATGATGATACATGATTAGAAATGATGATAAATGATGATAAATGATGGCAAATGGTGACAAATGATGACAAATGATGACAAATAATGATAAATGGATATTTATTGTGAATCCTGTCACAGTGCAGGGGTTTTGCTGTCCCCTCCAGCAGAGGCCTGGCAGCAGCAGCAGCACCACCACCACCACCACCAGGGCGGCGCCTCTGAGCAGAGGGGGAGCAGATGCCAGGCTGATTGTGTTGCGCAGAGGAAGTGTGGAGAGCAGAGCACAGGCAGAGTCCAGGATCAGGAGTGGAACCACACACACTGGAGCTGGACTCAATCAAAGAGCAGGTGAATGTTTCCACTGCCACTGGGCAAGGCAGCTTTATTTGGATCCAATCCCCCACTGTTCCCCAGGAACAGAAGTGCCCAGCCTGTGTGTGGTCACTATGGGATGTAATAAGGATGAGTTCCATTCAGAAGGTCATAGGATCATTAAAACAAACTCTGGTTACTAGTGAAGTGCTAAATCACTTGACTAGTAACGAGAAAACATTCCTTTGTTAGTGAAGACAACATATTCAACACAATCATGATCACATGCAGACACTGAAAGGTCCAGGAGGAGAAGAGCTTTCTTAAAAGCACAGCATGAAGCCATGTAATCATACATTCATGTAATCATAGGGTTTAACGTCTGAGGAAGAAGAAATTAAAGATTTAACAAAGAGCTACACTGAAGACACCGAGGACACTGAAGACTGACGTCAGTGTCTTCAGTGTCCTCGGTGTCTTCAGTGACATCACTGAAGACACTGATGTCACTGATGTCACTTACGACACTGAAGACACTGAAGACACTGATGTCACTGAAGACACTGACATCACTGAAGACACTGACATCACTGAAGACACTGGAAGACACTGACACACTGAAGACACTGACATCGCTGGAGACACTGAAGACACTGACATCACTGAAGACACTGACAACACTGATGTCACTGAAGACACTGACATCACTGGCGTCACTGGCGTCACTGACAACACTGACAACACTGAAGACACTGACATCACTGAAGACACTGACATCACTGACGTCACTGAAGACACTGAAGACACTGACATCACTGAAGACACTGACAATAACAAAAGGCTCGTCTTCATCTTGCACCACTCAAAGCTGCTTTACAGTTTTGCCATTCACCCATTCACCCATCACCTTTGTCCTATCACACATCTTTCATGATCTCTGTCAGTCTGTCGTCAGGGGAACGTGGGGTTAATCATTAGTACACTTGCGGAGCTGGGAATCAAACCCACAACCTTCCAGTTAAAAGACAACTTGCTTCACCACTGAGTTATTGTTTCCCCAAAAAGACCAACCTCACAGAATGTGTTCTGGCTCCAGTCAAATGTTTATTAGAACGTTAAAAACTGTGTTTTTAGTTCATGGACAAGAATGAAATTGCAAGATATAATTTTAAGAGGATAAAGTTAAAGTTAAAATGGAAATCATACTATTAAAATATTAAGAAAACAATTGTGTGATTAAACGATTAGTGGTTTGGTCCATAAAAAGTCAGAAAATGTTTGAAAGTGTTGATCAAACCTGAAAATGATGTTCTCAAATATCGACAAATCAGAATGATTCAGTTTTAATGACATTGTTGTTAAATGGAGCAAATAATAGTTATATTCATAATTAAGAGAACTTAATTATTTAAAAACTACGGACTATATGACGTTAAGTCAGTCATGGATTCATTGTTGTAACTCTAATTATTACTTTGCCTCATGACAGCTAAATAAAGCATCAGCTGTACTTTATCATAGGAAACTGTGCTCTGGGTCTCATTGTTTTTTTAGAGAAATAATAAAAGCATAAAAGCTCTTTGAACAGCAGCAGCTGTGCTAATACTGTTGCTAATGTGCTGCTCATGTCTGTTCTTACTTAACAAGACGCGCCACGTTCCCCATCATGTCACAGGCTGCAGATGATCTTGAAAATAATATTTATAAGAATACATTTAATACTTTATTCTCGTAATATTAATGTTACACCTTTTATCCTGTAATATTACGACTTTATTCTCATAATATTGTGACGTTTATCTCTATAGTTTGAATTATGGGCAGCGAAGGGGACAGAGGACATTACATTGACTTACAGTCATTTCCTGAAGACTCACTCTAACCTTAACCATAACTGTAATATAACCCTAAATTTCAAATTTTAAATTTTTAAATATTATAGAGACGGAGATGGAGAAGGACGAAGCTTTATAGTTCAGTCAGTAGAAGAGTGTATACTGGTATTTAAAACGCCTCGTGTGTAATTCAAGATGCTATCCTTCATCATCATCATCAACGCTCTCCCTTATCAGCAACACCAGCGAGAATATTCCTAAACAAGACAAGTCCTCACAACATGAGTGAGTAAACAGACGGAGGTCCCCACAACATGACTAATACCAACATGAACACACACACACACAGTACAATACACAATAGCTTCCATGTGGCTTCACATTGTCATAATCACATCCAGACAACATGCACATGTTGTGCAGGAACAAAACAGCTGTGCTTGTTTGTGGTGACTCAAATAAATAATCTAATTTCATCGCCAATTGACATGAAAGTTTGTCTGTGGAGCATTCCTCCCGTATTATCTGGATCGAGGGCAGTGGATGTTGTTGCTGCAGTTTGGGTAATTGCCTCTTGGATATCCTCTGGTGATAAACAGACACAGTTGTTCAGAACATCCATCACCAGCTCCAGAGCTGTCGATGACATCTGCATCAAAGATGTCACTGTAACTCCTCCCCCAGAACCTCCCAGAACCCCCGACAACAACGACAGACGGGCTGGTCAGCGTCAACCCGGCGCCGCCAAGGTTCCTGAACTCCATCTGTATCTGCCTTCAACACTGTGTGAGGACACGGACCACGACTCAGAGGCAGAGGAGACGAGGTACGAGTCACAGTCACAGTAGAACACATCATATTCTTCTATTATCAGCACACAGAAGTGATGTCATGATCAGGGCGGGGAGGTGCAAATATTTCCCCAAGCATTTACAACAACTGCAGTGCATGTAACGCCATGGCCACTTGTTTTAATATTTCACTTTTCAGGAACCACAACTCCACAAGGGGGCGCTCCTCTGTGCTCGTAAGGTTGCGCTGCTTGTTGGTGATTAAATTAAAGCTTTAGCAGAGCTCCACACACACGTGGACATTGTCAGGCGTTAATGAGACAGAAGACATCAGAGAGTATGAGACGTCTTAAAGACGCTGCAAACATCAGACTTGTGTTCATCTTCAGGGGAACATGAACATTTACTGTATGTCCACACAATAATAGTGACTTTGAATTATGGAGGAAAATATTTTTAGGATCTCAATCATCATTTCAACATAGTATGATTTCTATTTGTAAATAATAAAGTCATAAAGCCCAGCATGTACTGGGGCGGGACACTGTGATCGGCAGGTGGTACAGTCAGGCTCCTCCCTCTCCTCTGTATGTTATTGTTACTTCTGGAAGCTTCAAGACTGGAGTCAACACTGGAACAGGAACAGGAACAGGTCGTTGTTTTAGTTTGTTAACTCTAATGTTTCTGTTCCAGGCCTTCATCATCATCATCATCATCATCATCATCATCATCATCAAACAACAACCTGATGTCACACCAGGCAACCCCGCCTTTCTGAGGCAGCACGACACGTCACCTACTGATGACATCACACAGAGCCACTGAACACAGCAGCACGACGCCGTCACCTACTGATGACATCACACAGAGCCACTGAACACAGCAGCACGACGCCGTCACCTACTGATGACATCACACAGAGCCACTGAACACAGCAGCACGACGCCGTCACCTACTGATGACATCACACAGAGCCACTGAACACAGCAGCACGACGCCGTCAGCTACTGATGACATTCACAGGCCGTTACTGATGACATCATCATCATCATCATCACTGAACACAGCATCATCTGATGACATCACACAGAGCCACTGAACACAGCAACAACCTGATGACATGCCACTGACCACAGCACACCACTGATGACATCACACAGAGCCACTGACCGCCTTTCTGATGAGAGCAGCACGCACACGTCACCTACTGATGACATCACACAGAGCCACTGAACACAGCAGCACGACGCCGTCACCTACTGATGACATCACACAGAGCCACTGAACACAGCAGCACGACGCCGTCACCTACTGATGACATCACACAGAGCCACTGAACACAGCAGCACGACGCCGTCACCTACTGATGACATCACACAGAGCCACTGAACACAGCAGCACGACGCCGTCAGCTACTGTGTTCCACTGCTGCAGCGTGTGTGCAGTAACAGGTGTCACTCATTTACATTTATATGGTGACTCTCTCGTCAGTAAACCAAAGAACTAGTTACATCAATGTTAAATGTCAATCAGTAGTTGACACATGAGTCAGCATCTTACATACAGACCACCTCCGGCCTCAAACAACCTTGGACACGCCCCCTGGCAGGAAACAGCGCGGTTCATCCCGTAGACGTAAGAGAACTCGTCTCTTAGTTTTTTACATTGTCCCTGATCCCCACAGCTGCTGTGAAACACGGTCACTGTGAGCAGAAGAAGCAAAGGATTATCTCTCTAAGTCTGACTTCAGTGATTCACTGCTGCTGCATCAGTGACATGAGTTTAGATTTAGAGTTCTGTGTTAAAATGACATCATCACTAAACTATAAATGTAAACCATGCAGGTGACAGAATGCTGACCGTGTTCATGGTTCAGTGTCCAGTCTCCTCACCGGCCTCCTCTCAGCACAGTGATAACACATCATACACCACACACTGTGCTCAGGAGCCATCTGGACTCCACTGCTGCTCCGAAACGGTCTGAGTGCACAGGAACCTGAGAGAGGAAGGAAGAGGGAAGAGGAAAGAGGAAAGAGGAAAGAGGAAAGAGGGAACAGGGAAGAGGGAAGAGTTGTCATGTCATGGATGTTGAGTAAAATAAAGAAATGACAAATATTCCATGTTACTGCATTTTTATTGGGCGTCACAACCACAGACAGTGGACTCACAGAAGTGTCTGTTTCTGTGGCTGAGGTAAACACTCTGTGACGTCTGCTGTGACCATGCCGGGTCCCCAGAGGATCACTAGCCTCCATGACCTCTCCCTCTCAGACATGATGAAGAACTTGTGTTTGATGTTTGTTGGTTTTGGTCATGACCAAACCTTAATGCCACAAAGTCTTCACACACTTTGGTTTGTTTATGTGTGTAAACATGATTGTCCGAGGTTTTCAAGATGATTCACTCTCTTGTAAGAATGAAAAACTGTAAAGTTCTGGGAGGTTCCCTGACACCAAAACATCACAACAATAGCTTTTACTTTTCAGAGCTTACCAAGGATAAAGTAGGCAGCAGCACTGAGGGAGAGGATGATGAGGAAGATGGTGCCCAACCCCAGATCTCCCATGGAACAAGCATTTGGACAAGCACAGGGGCTCTCCACCCAGATCTGCAGGGGCTGCTCAGCACTGAGGCTCTGGGCCCGGATGAAAGACGCGGTCTGGTTTGGATTACAGTGATAATGCACCACTGTCAGAGGACGCTCCTCATGAGCTGGTGCAGGGAGGAAAGAGAAGAACAACACATTCACACTCACTGTGAACATCTCAGTCAGGTCTGAGTATACGTGCAGACATCTGACCCTTCCATAGGTGGCGCTGTGCCTTTCTATAAGCTACTGCTGTTGACTTTCCTGTTGATCTTTTATGTCACAGACAAACAAAGAGATGGACGATTTCAAGCATGAAGGTCATCTCTTCTTCACTGATGTCATGTGGTTGTTTGTTGTTTTCCTGCAGCAGTAATGCAGTCGGGCTCAAAGCCCAACCCCAGTCCTTTTAAGTGTCTAATAGAGAGTAATGGGACTAAGAATGGAATGATCTATTTTAGTCCACAATATGAAGTTGTGTTGTCATAAGGTCAACACAGCTATCATCACTTTTCTTTTTAATAATTAAAACAATAATATGTTCTGGTTCCTTTGATCCATAAAACTAAGAAATCATTAAATAGGAATAATTCTGGTCAAGGTTTCTGAAACACGTACGGACGTATGTGGACCAAACAACTAACGAGTGATTATGAAAATGATTGTTCACTGCAGTTAACAACTCCATCACGTGTGAGCAGATATCACTCACCAAAATATGAGACAGACAGCGTCCTCAGAGTGTCGTTGTAGTGGAACTGATTCCCTTCATGTCGTCCATAACTGACACAGCGGCTGATGTGTTTGTCCCGCCTGTGATCACATTATTATATATATATATTTATTCACACTTCCATTATTCCATATTCACATACATGTGAGATATATGAGATACACACACACATACACGTATATACAGTGAGGGTGAGATCCTGAGCTCTGACTACAAATGGAACAGCAGGGAGTCCAAAATGCTGCTGCAACCCCAAGGGATTGTGGGTGATGTGGTACTTGTCAATGAAACCATAAAAGCTACAGTTGATATTGTTGGACTTCTTAATGATTTCTCTGTCCTGTTTATACTTTAATATTCAGGATTAAAGGCTTAAAGTCACCCACAGTATCTCAGTATTACACATACACACATTTACAGCGCCCTCTGGTGGCTCATCAACAGCTACATACATTTACACTGAATTGAAATGAACATTTAACAACAGTGTGTTTTTCCTGGTTCTCTTTCAGATGAAGTCTGATATGAATCAGTGATGTGTTGGTAAACAGTTGGTCTGCAGATGTGTGCTGTCAGTGCTGGTGTTTAAAGCAACAGTGTGTAACTTTGAACACGTCGTCACTGTTGCAAACAAGTGTTTTTACAGCTGACCTCAGTGCATTCCACTTTGGCTTTCTCCTGGATTTGAACGATCGACTGATTTTAAAAAGCACTCGACAGCTCCTCTCAGCACCAGACGAGGGTTTGAGGGTTGAGAATGAAGCGAAGCAGAGGAGACTATAAAAAAAGCCTTCAAGGGATTCCAGCTGCTTCCACTGTCTGTGGATGTCAAGACAGGAATGTAGAAGACCATGAAAAGTGCACATCTGCAGGGCAGAGAGGTGAAAGTGAACCTCCAGAGGACACAGGCAGAGCCGATGATGCACTAATGCACTGGGTCTGCCAACACACAGTCACACAAAGAGGTTCAATACCTCGGTCTAAATATAATCAGCATCATTTAGATACTGGCCAATATTAGCTTTAAAATGTATTATTGGATCACTCCCAATATATCAGCAAAGAAGACACACAGAAGAGAGGATTATACTCTCAGTCAGTGACTGTGAGCGTGAACAGACACAAGTTTCTGCAAGAAGACGACGATCCACAGCAGATCTCAGCATCCACAACTCTGACAAACATTAGTTTTAATGTCTGTGACTGTGTGTGTGTGAGACTGTGTGACAATATATTATATATTCAACATATAATAATATGGTGTTGCACAAACATCATTTTAGAGTGTGCCGTCATAAATGTTATCTAAAACAAATCGGTGCAAATTGGTTTGGGGACCCCCAAAATCTCCCTTGACCCATGTCCCGACACGGTCTTTGGGCACCCCTGCAGTCAGTACTTTTACAGTCACACCCTTTGACCTCAGATTTACAACTCTGCAACTCGCAGCAACCTCACACTGCCCCAGGTCAGGATTCCAAGATGGCTTCTTCTTGTAGCGTGAATATAATTCTGTCATAACTGACAGTAAATCAGCCACACACATGGTGCGCTTTCATTTGTAACTCTTTGTGGAGAGTGTCGTTATCGACTGTTATCACAAACAGTGACGAGCCCCAGATGTGGTCGTTTTTTCTGACTTCTCAACTGAACTCGGGAACGACGTCACTCTCAGCTCCGACTTCCGATGTAAATGGAACAGTTTTTTGTCAGCAGAGGGCGTGGCTGTGTGTCAGCACCTCATAAAGCATGAACTATCATTAGAATCATTTCTTATGGTATAATAAACATACCGTAAAGTTAAATCAGCACTAAGTTTACCTGATGATGAGGGACGCAGCGATGTTGCTGCAGTCACTCCCCGTCATGTCCTCCAAGTGTGAGAATGGACGACAGGGACTGAATGAAAACAGCATGTCATCACCGTCTGCTGTGTCCTCCGCTGTCACAGGCCTCAAACGGCCCAGGAAACCGTCTTCATCGCCCACGGCGTCCAGGTTAATCAGGCCGCTCCCGTCCTTCATGATACACTGGCAGTTGTTGACTTTAAAGCAGCCGGACTTCTTGGCAGAGCTGGAATAAGAAGAGAGAGTAGAGGAAAACAAACTGAGACACAGTGAGAGGTAGACTGCAGGAAGACTCATGGTGACGGTGTGTGCATCAAACAGACCATTGTGAGCACTCGTGTGTTGTTAGGTAACTAAAGAGCAGCTAACAGCACGGTGACAGCAGGAAAGTCATTAGAATGAAGGTGATTGCCATTCCAGACATTCCTGAGGCCCACTGTGCTCACACCAGTGTTTGTCTGGAGAGGACGAGGACACACAGTCCCATCATCACTGCAGGAGCACCATTACATCACAGCTCCAGTGAAAACTGTCCTCACAAACAAAGACCTGGGCCAGATCATGAGCCAAAACTGCCAATAATTCTTTTTTTTTTGCATGACTTGTTTTTTTATAAACCAACACATCTGTTAAATTTGCCATTGTTAGTTGAGATTAGAAGAATAAAAGGTCTGTAGAAACACAGCCAGTTCTGTTACATTTCAGTCTGAAGCTCCAGTTTAAGGGAAATCCCTAAAAGGTCTCACAGGAGTTTCCCAACATCAGCAGTTACTTTCCTGTAAGAAATGTTATTATAATATTGTACTACACATACATGCGTTTGCTGTTCAGTTGCAAAATCCATCAATTTTGATACATTTTCTGTTGAATTCCTTACAATACACTCAACTTAGTTCAAAGATATACAAACAATACAAATTCAAATAAATGGATTGAAATTGTCAAAGTATTCACATGTGCTGCCCTCATGTGGTCAAACGCATTAATTACCATGTCTGTCAAAATGATAAAGGTCTAATTCAGAGCAGACCTTAGGGACCAAACCACCACTGAACATTTCCAGAAAACACTTCCTTCACCTCACAGCTCAGACATGTGACCTGGAGAAACGTTTGTTTGTGTTACCGACAAATCGCTTAAACGTTTGATACGCGTGATGACATCACACTGATGCAGAGGAAACAGTTCACAGCAGACCAAAGTCTTTAACACAGATTTTATTAACTCAATAGAAAAAGCATCTATGCTTTGACTGCAAATTTGCGCATGGAGTAGAGGAGATCCTTCCTCTGCTGCTTCTTGGTACGCAGACCCTCTTCGTGCTTGTTGAGCCGGCGGCGCAGAGCTCTGGTCTTCTTGGGTCTCAGATCCAGGGGCTTGTACTTCTTACCCTGAAATACATTAAATAGACTTTGAGCAGGGAAAGAAAATCTGGTTTTCAACAACGTGGAAAACCAGAGTTTAAAAATAGAGAATACTTTCATACACAGCTGGCAAAAGGTTTTTGTACTGTCACCAGGAGATATGACATGCAAAAGCACATCACATTACTGTGTTTGACACTGACTGCAATCTTCCAGAGTTAAGCAGGGATGCACTATAATATCGGTATGATGTCAGTATCTGCAGATATTGGCTTTAAATCGTATTATTGGATGTCAACGAACACCTAGAGCTGATCTGACTAATGATTACAATAATAGGTTAAATAGTCTCCTCCTTCTACAACTATTGTTCCTTTACATTCATTTTGCTCAATCATGAAAATGTATCCATCCAAAAAGGTTAATACGGTTTTGTTCAGTCGGACAGAAAACGTTTTTTTAATTACAGTGACATGTTACGACCACTTTTTCTGTCTAACAAACAAACCTTGAGCTCAAGAAAATCTTCATGCAACATGAAAAATAAGTTAATTTCACTACAGAAGAGACTAAGTGACCTCTGCAGTTGGACACAGAAACATCGGCCAAACACTTGATATATTGATGTATCTGCAGAACGTCTTCAATCACCATTTATCATTTCATTATGAAATATTATTCAACCATATTTGAATAACCGGATATAAACGTCACAACAACTAATCAATAGCCACACAATGACAGTTGCGATCATGTACTGTAGAGAGAAATCATTCATTTGAATAGTTGCAGTCAGCCGTTGCTCACAGGAACATTTGGGTAGTTCAGTCTCAGTCTTTTGGTAAGCAGTTGTTGAAAATGCATCAGCAAAACATCAGCTCAACAAATATCATCACAGACAAGTGAACCAAAGAAAAAAGAACCCAAGTCCCGAGCAGGCGTGTGCGCTGGTTAAGACCAGAGCAGTCAGTGCTCTCTCACCTTGTAGAACTTCCTCAGGTTCTCCTTCTGTGTCTGGTTGACAACAGTCAGGACTCTGGCGATGGACTTACGGACGACGCGGCTGAAGAGGAGCAGAGCTACAGTTTAGTTTAAATGTTCATCATTGTGTGACTGTAAATAAGTGAAGACAACAACAGTAACACTTGGAAGCTGACAAGGAAAACTGGTCATAAAAACATGTCATGGAAAACACAGGATTGCTGTTAATCTGGCAAAGAAGCTAGTGTTACAAGGCTGCGGCTTAAGATCCTTTTCATAATGATCTGATGTGTCCATTTTCTCCATTAATAGAGTGCTTCTCAGAACATCAAACAATGTTGATCAGTGTTTACCAAATCTGGAAATTGAGTTGTCAAATGTCTCGTCCACAAACAAATTATTCAGTTTCAATAATTTGTTATTTGGAGCCATTAAACATTTACGTTTAAGGTGAAAAACCTGAAAGCTTGTTTTAATTACTGAGAAAACTCAAACCGATTAGAACAGGCGTTTGGTAATTTGGGTGAACATTTGGGTAGTTCAGTCTCAGTCTTTTGGTAAGCAGTTGTTGAAAATGCATCAGCAAAACATCAGCTCAACAAATATCATCACAGACAAGTGAACCAAAGAAAAAAGCCCAAGTCCCAAGCAGGCGTTTGTGTGCATGTCATCTTAAACCATTAGTTGCAAGCACGTATGAAACCACCGATCTTTAACAGTCCATTAAGTTACCATTTAACGTTTTTCAGTTTAGATTTGTCGATCAATCAATCGGCAGAGTTGAGGTCAGCGAGGAGATGCATCAGATATGTACTGAACTTAAGGGGTCTAACAGCACCTGGACCTGCTGTGATCCTCAACACCACGACTGGAAACGTAAGAGTTTAAGTGTGATGTTCAATAAGTTTGCATTACGTACATCTTGGAGAGCTTAGAAGCAGCACCGCCGGTCACTTTGGCCACACGGAGCTGGGACAGTTCATTTTTCAGATCATCCAGCTGCTTCAGCAGCTCTTCCTTCTTCTTACCCCGCAGATCTCGTGCCTTGATCTTGGCCTGGACCAGAAGAGGATGATTTTAGACACTGACAAGAAACATTAGCATCAGTAATGACACGAGCCAAACACGGGGTGCTAGTTAGCTTAACAATTACACTTCGAACACAATCATCTTCTAACCCGACACCAATGATTCAGATTATTCATGTACGCGTTAATGTTTCAACCCGCTTCAAGAATTTGCTACGGCACATGATATAAACCAGGCCGTTGAAACCGATTAACTAGCACTGTTAGCACGCTGGCTATATGTAGCCTGATGTGTTAGCTTACGACTAGCAGCTCAAGTAAAGCAATGACTTGTCAATCCAGCGCTACGCAATTTAACATTTAAATACATTTCGGAGACAGTTTACTTATCGAAGCGTATACGAGCGACTAGAGCACACATTTATGTGCCAATGTGACGCGCGTTCGCTGAGATTTAACCAAATTTCACGTGGGAAAAAGCGAATTTAAGAGAAGAGCGTCAGCCCCTCACCATGTTTCTTCTCGCTGCCCTGCTGGAAAGGCCGGACGCTCCGCGTGCTCACAAAAAGTAGCTTCCGGGGAAGTTCTTCTTCGTCGGCTTAGTGTTCACAAGCAAACAGCGCCACCTGCGGGTGTAGGTCAGATGAAACAACTGAAAGACGGCGAAGGTATTTGTGGAATTCAGGTCTCTGTTTGTCTGCTTCATCATGTATTTACTCCATCTGTGTGTGTGTGTGTGTGTGTGTGTGTGTGCAAATTATAATTCAATCATTTTTATTTTCATGTTGCCCACAACACAATATACAAAATCATGTCTAATGTGAATACAATTTTCATAAAAGGTGTAATTTAGAATGTGCACATATTCTAATTAATAATGTTTACATAAATGTTGATGGCGTAAAATGATGAGTTTATAAATGTTAATAATACATGCATATGTACAAATTATAATCACATTTTAAAATATTACATTATTAGAAAAAAAAAAACCCTTCCCAATACAGAGGAAGCCAGAGCCACAGGGAGGTTTCTAGATTTTTGGTTTTAATATTAAGAAACAAGAGAAAAGGGAAACCCAGCAGCAAATGTTAAATCATACAAAGCAAAAAGACAAACACTGTAGTGACTGTTTGGCGAGTTTTACCACAGCAGAATTAGTGCATTGACTCTTTGTTTAGATTCTCATGGAGACAGTATTTAATCACCCAGCAGGGAAACGTTCTGTGGTCACAGATGTTTTCTTGCTATGGAAGTATGAAGACAACAGATGAATGACATGAAGAACAACCAGTGTTTCCCTAACTTTCTATGGAGACCCATCTCATAACTCTGATATAAATCATGACAAGAGCAAATTTGTGCATAATGAAGCAACTCATTTACAGCTGATATCATTTAGAATTTTATGCATGTTATATAAAATATAAACCCATAAATCTTAACTATAACATTGGGAAAATTGCATGGGGGACCCAAAAACATCTCCCACAACTCCTCTGTGGGTCTCGACCCGCTCTTTGGGAGCCACTGGTTTAGACGACGACCCTTGTATGTTCTATGATTCAATGATTCTGCTTTCGTTGGACATCCCATGATTCCGTTTGAACAGCAGACATGCAGATCCTCCCACTGATTTAAAAATATGATAAATACTGCAAAACAAACATCAAACCATTTACATCCACTGATTTATAAAGTTCTCGACGCATACCATATGTACATGTTTCTGTACATAAATAGACACATGGAATGTACATTCATTTACATTAGCAAAGGCAGGTAAAGGTAGAGCATGTCCTTCTGGCATTAATTACATCAAATTCACTTATTACACCACACCATTGTTATTATTATTATTATAATAATTATAAACCAAACAGTCAAATAAAGTCCACATCAATCATATTGTAGATTCATCAGTGTAGGCTCGTGGCAGCCATATTTGGAGTCTTCTTTGACCCTGAAGGGGGCGCTCTTTCAAACAACAAGTTATTTTAGCTTATTGGTGGTTTAGGTTGGAGCCTACAGCCCAGAGAAAGTCGTGTCGTGGTGAGAACAGTCAGTGGTCATGAAGAGCAGTTGTAATGGTTTACCCTGACTGACCACACTGACATCAGCACGTGTAAGGTCATGTTTAATACAGACACACGGTCAAACCACGGCAGCCAGCACGAACACAAGGAAACACTGATTTTAGTCACGCCTAATAAAACCCTCATCATCTTCAGCACAGGACACAAAACCTCTTATCAGCGATTTAAACTCAGAGACACAGGAGCTGCTCGTCTCCTAATGATGGAAGAACAGCTCCTGTGTGACCATGGAGTTTGGTGTGAGGGACAAAGCAGTTCTACAGCAAACTCCTTTCCATAAGTGGTTTAAATCAGTTTAAATTCTTGTGTGCATGCGAGCACTGTGGCCAACTGTGATGTGCAATGTGCCGAACATCCGTGTCTACATGAAAAACCAGATGTTCATGCATGTGGCCCAGACCTGATGTGTTAGTGTTAAACACAAACCCCTCGTTTATCTTAAAATGATACAGTTGGAAGAAGCAGCTGTTCAGACTCACACCAGGCAACATTAGTTTATCAAGTCAGGCTCCTTTTTCTCTCAAAAATAGTTCCTAAAATAGCTGATGTCATTTTCTCAGCAGGTCACTTTTAAATCATGTATGAATTATGCTTAGTCAGATTTACCTCAACCATTATCAAGAAAATATGATCCTTTTAAACTGATGATGAATTTGTCCTTATCCACGACCTGTGCAGCTCTGTGACAACAACACTGTTCACATTTTAAAGCTAGAAACGTGTTCCTCATGGAGGTAAATCCTTTCAGCTCCAGCTTCTGCTGCTGCTGCTGCTGCTGCTGCTGCTGCTGCTCATCATCTCCACTGAGTCGAGGTGCCTGAGACCGAAGGCCGGATCGTCCCTTTAGGAGAAGGCTTGGACCCAAACCAGGACATCTGCAATTAAACAGCAGGTTTGAGTCTATCATGACAACTGCTCACACTTGAGTGGGAAAACAGTGGGAAAAAATGAGTGCAGTAATAAAGGACGGAGACTCTGACGTGAGAGTACGTATCATTCTAAAGGTCTTCGCACACCGGACAGGACGCACACACGCACGGTGATTATGATGTGTTCCATAATGGAGCAGCCCTGCTTGAATGATGCGCTCGTGTGACACAAACCTTGTACTCTAGAGTTTGCTTCAACATGTCCTCTTCCTCACGGGAGAAGTTCAGCAGCACAGAAACAGCTCGTATTAGCTGAAACGCCTGTTAAAGCAACACAGAACACACAGCGATCGATATCATACAACTGTATTTATTAACAAGTGTATTATACAACAGTTGTATAATACGAGTAAAGCAGAGTTACCTCAGCCTCTCTGGAGGACATAAACTTGAGGACGACATGTTTGAGGTATTCAAAGTTGATTTCCCGTGAGTCGTTGAGGTCGGACGTGTTGGTCACGGTGGTGTTGGAGGTCGGGGGACTCAGGGTGGACACCGGTGAGAGCTCCGGACAAAACCTCTCCTGCTTTTCTGCTCGGCTTTCTGTCAGCTTCTCCTTCACTTCAGCCTCTGGTTCAGACTTCAGCTTCTACAAAGAAATGCATCTGTGTTTACACTCAGGGAACAGGACAGTTAGGAAGATGACACTGCCCAGTGGTTGTGGAATGTCTTCTGACCAACGCAGCTCCCGATCTCCCCAGAATCACGTGACATGCACATGTTGACTTCAAAGGAATTTAATGTTCCAAATGCAGGTCATCCTTGAGTCCAAGTGAGCATTTGTGCCAAATGTGGAAATGATACGTGGAGACTGATCTGTGGCTCCAGCTGCAGTTGTCAGAGATGAAGACACATGACACATGAAGTCACTTTGACCTCTACAAGCTCCAGTCTGCATGAAGTTATGGTGGCAACCACACAAGAGAATGTCAGCCACTAGAACCAGTTATCTAATATCAGCTGGAATTCCATCGTCTTGCTGCTTTAACAGAGAATGCAGATCGATGGACGCACCTGTACTTCTAACTCTGCTTCCTCTGCCTTTTAGTCATTTACCCACTACACTAATACTAATACACTAACCTACTACACCAATACACTAACCTACTACACTAATACACTAATACACTAACCTACTACACTAATACACAAACCTACTACACTAATACTAATACACTAACCTACACACTAATACACTAACCTACACACTAACCTACTACACTAATACACTAACCTACCACTACACTAACAACCCCACACTAATGTACACTACTACACTAACTCACACTAACAACCACTACCTAATACACTACACTACACACGCTATACAGTACACACACTAATACCTAATAACTAATACTAAAACCTTACTACACTAACAACCTACACTACTAATACTAATACACCTACACCCTAATACACCAATACAACCTACTACACTAATACAATACACACTAATACACTAAACTACACTACACTAAACACTACACACTAATACACTACTAATACAACCTACTACACAATAACTAATACTACACTAATACACTAATACACTAACCTATATACAACCTACACTAATACACTAACCTACACTAATACAATACGCTACTAATAAACCTACACACTAATACCTAACCTACACACTAATACACTAACCTACACAAACCTACAACACTAACCTACTACACTAATACTAATACTAACCTGCACTAATGCTAACCTGCTACACTAATACACTAACCTACACTAATACACTAACCTACACTAATACACTAACCTACTACACTAATACTAATACACCTACACTAATACACTAACCTACTACAATACAAATACACAAACCTACACTAATACACTAACCTACTAACCTACACTAATACATACACTAACCTACTACACTAATACTAATACACACACTAATACTACCTACACACTAATACACTAACCTACTACACTAATACCTACCTACACACTAATACACCAACCTACACACTAATACTACTAACTAACCTACACTAATACACTAACCTACACACTACATAACCTAACTACTAATACTACACTAATACACTAACCTACTACACTACTAATACACTAACCTACACACTAATACTAACCTACTACACTAATACTAACACTACACACAATACCAACCTACACCACTAACCTACTACACTAATGCCTACACACTAATACACTAACCTACTACACTAATACAATACACAACCTATGAACCTACTACACTAATACACTAACCTACACCACACTAATACACTAACACTACACACACTAATACTACTACACTAATACTAATACACTAACCTACACACTAATACACTAACCTACTACACTACTATACACTAATACACTACTACTACACTAATACTAATATACTACACTAATACTACACACACTAACCTACCCTACACTACTACAATACATTACACTAATACCTAACACTAGATACTACACACTAATACACTAACCTACTACACTAATACTAATACACAAACCTACACACTAATACACTAACCTACTACACTAATACTAATACACAAACCTACACACTAATACACTAACCTACTACACTAATACTAATCTGTAACTGGACACTAGAGATGAAAGCCTGAAACTGACCATCTGTCATTAGAGAAGACATATTTGTGAAGCAGCTCGTTACACTTCCTGTTTTTTAACAATACTAATGATGATGATGATGATGATGTTAATAATAACACTGCCTTCACTACCTTACCAGTTCTTTCTGCAGTGTTCTCTTCAGTTCAGCCAGTCTCTGCTGCAGCTGCTTGATGGTCTGCACGACAAAGACAAAAGACAAAAGACATCAAACATGTGTGGACAACTGTAACTAAAACACCTGAACACTAAAATCCAAAAAGCACAAAGAATATTTCCTCTGTGACATTAAAACAAAGAAGGATACAGAGCTTTTATGGTGACGACTGTAAAATAAAGTAAGAGGTGTGGAAGTGAGTCTAGATGAAATGAACGAATGAATGAATGAATGGCTTAATTCTGGTAGGATTATAAAAATATGAAACAAAACAGCAGCAAAAGAGACAGAAATGAAGAACCTGGTGCAGGTTGGCTGAGGACAGGATGGATGGCAGTAACATGCTTATATTTAAGCTTCTTTGAGGGCTAATCATTATTATTGTTATCATTATTACTGTTATTATTATCATTATCATTACTACTGTTATTATTATAATAATAATAATGAGGGGCCCCGTTAGACGTATCACATAACCTAACCTTTGTTGGTTTGCATCAGTAGTGGATAACATAGTCTAATAACCAGTGTTCTCTGGCTGCGATGAAGAACATAGTAGTGAAGATATCGGGACAGTAGCATACTTTACAATAAGTATCTGACCCTGTTCTTGTCGTTGAGCTGCTGCTCCAACTCTCTGTTGACTTTGTGAATGTGATCCAGATCATCCACCGTCACACTCCCGTTGTGGTCGTCCTCACACACTGCAGGGCTGTGAAGCTGTTCTGTCAGAGTTTCTACCTCCACCTCCAGATACAAGACCTGGACTCAAGCACAGGACACAAACCAGCATTTCATCACTGACACAATCAGTGGAGACAGGAAACGTAACAACGAGACAAGTCATTCTGATCATAATACTAACAAAATAACCAAATATGCTGTAAATGTGGACTGACTGCGTGATTGTTCTCTCAGGCTGTTGTGTATGGATTTACCTCAGCCTATTTGTTTTTAAACAGTATGTGTATGACTGATTCAATGTGCTATTGTAACTGTTGTAACAGTAGCAGTGTTTGTGTGATGGCAGCCATCTTAAAATCCCATGTATGAGTTGGTCAGAGATGGAAAGTGTCACCGACAAATGAAACCACCAGGACACTTGTTTCAGACTCAAGTATTGTATGATGTAGTTAGGAGCTCATGTAGAGTCAGTGTTCACAGGCTGAGGTTGACTGACCCGTGCCTGGCAGCGGTCTAACTGCTCTGTCTGACTGAGCAGCTCCGTCTTCAGGCTGCTCAGCTCAGAGTCTCTGTCCAGCTCCATCTGCTTGAGCTGAGCTCGCAGTCGCTCGTCCTGCTCCTGCAGCTGGACCTGAGAGGCCTGTCCACTCTGCACCTCTGCAACACACACACACACACACACGGAGGAAATGTCATCAGCATGAAACACAAACACTGAAGTGATACCGTCTGACTGTTGTTTTTCTGCATCCCAGTAAAACTCTAAAAAAGTTGACTTCTTATAGCATTTTACTGGTCAATGTCAACTTTATTTATAAAGCACATTTAAAACAACCTCAGTCGGTATAGATGACAAATCCATTTATCATGAATAATAGATCAGTCATTTTCGATCTCAGATTCTGACAGAATGTGTGTGGAGCTTATCACACATGCATCAGTATGAACAAAGAAAACACAGCTCCACCTAAAAGCATTAAGTGTTGAGAAATTATAAGCATTTGTATAAATGGTTGGTCATTTTCAGGGGCTCAGAAATAAAGGGACAATCTCAAATCATGATAAATGAAAGGCTTCTTTTAATAGTTGGTTGAAAATGGTTTGCAGTGAATGAGTTTCCTCCCTGGATATGCTTGCTCACTTGGTCACTTTAGTCTTCAGTGAGTGAAAAGCATGAGATCACGTGACTGACTCTTGTGTTGTGAACCCAGGTCCTCTGGTGTTTCTGAGTTCTCCTGTGGATTCTTCTTCTTCCTTCTCTTTGAGAACGTACTACATTGTTGATCCTAATGTTTTTCTATCTGAATGTTTATTTGGTTGTGGTTATTATTTGGAATGAAGGCTTTCTTCACTTGTGTCGACATATCTTTCTGCAGTCAGCTGCAGACGTGATCTGCTTGTTGTCAGGTAACAGGCCATACCTGGCCATGAACAGTGTTTGAGTCTATGGTCGGTTTATTTTGGAGCCCCTGAAATGTGACCTGTATAGAAATAAGCACACGTACCGTTCTGTAGAGCTGTGATGTTCTCCTCTGCGAGCGCCAGCTTCTCAGTGACAGTGGACAGTTCCTGCTGTGAGCTCTGCAGGGATGTGGCCTGCTCTCCAACCTTTAACAATGAAGACAGTGACAGACAGACAGTCACACACAGGATGACAAACCCATCCACACTGTGTGTGTGTGTGTGTGTGTGTGTGTGTACAGACCTGTTTCTGCAGCTCTTCCTTCTGTCGCCTGCTTTCTTCAAGAGCTTTGGCGATTTCTGTGCTCAGCGTCTGCCGACTGTTGAGCTCCAGCTGAGAGAGAACACAGAGTGTTTGTGTGTGTGAACAGCAGCTCCAGTGTATGAGCACTTGTTCTGTCACATGAGAACCTGAAGGTTGGTTTAAACACTCTATAATGTTCTTCATATAATGCCTTGTAAGGTTCTTAATCATTCTTTATTTATGTTTGATGTGTCCATACAGATACTGATTATTACTCATTAATCAGGCTGATGAGTAGTTGAGCTACATTTACAATGAACATTTGAAATTTTATAAACCATGTTTAAATGTTTTTAAATGTTTTCCAACAGCCTCTTACAGCAAAGAGCAGGGAGCAAGTCTTCCGATTCTGATTCTGATTCAAAGCCGTGAAGGCAGATCACATCAGAGCAGTTTTTGGAATGTTTCTTTTTTATTCCCCTCTGTTTTGATGTGAATGTTTTCCTAATCACAGTCATATTTCTATTCTTCAGTTGCAGATTACAGTTCGTTCTAGCATTTTATGAAGATTATTATTTGCTTCATCTATGTCAGTGTGGCCTTGTGTTGCTGTGGTTTTACCCTGCACTGCTCCAGCTCCTCCATCCTCTGCGTCAGTGTGGCATTCACATCATCACTCTGCCTCTCCACATCAGCCTGTCGCACAAACAAAAAAGTTAATTTCACTGCTAATTAAAGACAGAGTTTAGGTGAAGGTTATTTTTTTATCATTTCATCCACCTGGAAACAGTGTTTAGGGAGCACTGAAATATATACATACATCGTAATCCCACTTCTCTGTCGTCACTTGTCTTTTTTATCATTGTCTGGTCAATTTACTTTAGAACTTTTCTTTTCTTTCCAGGCCTTCTTCATTCTGTCTCTTTCAGAGTTTGTAGACATCGTAATGTGTATTTATTGGAATAAAGCTATAAATACATCAAAGGAAGTGAAAAAGAAAAGAACATACCAATCTGTCCCGCAGCGTCTGTTTATCCTTCTCTAATGACACAATGCTTTGTTCCAGTCGAGCGACCTTCTCCTCACTCTGCTGCTGCAACAAACACACCTGCTGGTCCAGAAAGGCTTTCTCTGCACTCCACACTGCACGCTGAAGAAACACACACACACACACACACACACACACAAATGCATGATTAAAAACCGACAATTTTCTTCTTTCAGCTTCTCCTTTTAGGGCTCGCCACAGCAGAGCTTTCTATATTAATGATTTTTATTCATATACTGTATTGACCAAGATTTAAATACTTTGTTACCAGAATTTCACAGAATATCATATCATCATGTGATGATAGGTTATCTGTGATGAATCTTCCTTCCATATGTATTATATTGAATACATTTGTGTCACTTCATAACTTAATGTTATTATTATTGTTATTAATAATAATAATAATAATAATAATAATGATTATAATAATGATGATAATAATAACAACGATATAATGATAATAATAAAATAACTTAAATCAGGCAACTACATTGTTTCTTTCTGTTTTTGTTGTTTTCTTTTTTCTGTGCTTCACCGCATACCAACCATGCTAACTGCTAACACACATGCTATCATGCTAACATCAGAGATGTATCTCATTTACACAATCTGGTCACATGGCATCACCTTCTGAAATGTTTTAGCACATGTGATAACGATCCATCCTCAGGTGGATTTACACCTGAGTGGTCAGATAACAGTGAGGTCCTCACCAGTTGATCCATGTGCTGCTGTTTGTCTGTGATGTGCTGCTCAGCACTCTTCAGTCTCTCACTACACTCCAGGACCTGCTGCTCCAGGTTACAAACCTGAAACACACACTAGGTCAGTATGACACTGGCTGTGACAGCACTGTCAATCAACAGAGCCGTTATAAGAAGGACTTAACATGGTCCTTCACAGAGAACTGACACTGTTGTTACACTTCTCAGACGCCTCTGCAGTGATCTGTTTTTCTTCTTCTTCTTTGGGCTTCTCCCTTCAGTTGTCCTCTCTCTTGTGTCCTCTTCTGTTGCACCAGCTGTCCTCATGTCCTCCTTCACAACATCCATAAAGCTTCTCTGGGATCTTCCTCTTTTCCTTCTGCCCGGCAGCTCCATCGTCAACATCCTTTGTCCAATATAATCACTGTCCCTCCTCTGAACATGACCAAACCATCTCACCTTTGCCTCGCTTACTTTATTTCCAAACTGTTCAACCTGAGCTGTCCCTCGAATAATCCCGTCACTTCCAGCGAAAATCCCACAGCACAGGAAGGAAGTCAATTTGACTGTTGTTTTCTCGTCTGATGTGTGAGTGGGTGTGAGTGAGTGTGTGACTGTGTGACTGTGTCCTGTGTGACTGAGTGTGTGACTGTGTGTGATTGTAGTGTGAGTGTGTGTGTGTGAGTGAGTGTGTGACTGTGTGTGAGGAGTGTGTGAGTGAGTGTGTGTGTGTGACTGTGTGACTGTGTGACTGTGTGACTGTGTGACTGTGTGACTGTGTGTGTGTGTGACTGTGTGAGTGTGTGTGACTGTGTGTGTGTGTGAATGGTGTGTGTGTGTGTGTGTGTGTAGTGTGAGTGTGACTGTGTGTGTGAGTGTGTGACTGTGTGTGTGTGTGAGTGTGGTGTGTGTGAGTGTGTGTGACTGTGTGTGTGACTGTGTGTGTGACTGTGTGTGACTGTGTGTGACTGTGTGTGTGTGAGTGTGTGTGTGTGGAGTGTGTGACTGTGTGTGTGTGTGTGTGTGTGTGTGTGAGTGAGTGAGTGTGTGTGACTGTGTGACTGTGTGTAGTGTGTGAGTGTGTGTGTGTGTGTGTGTGTGTGTGTGAGTGAGTGTGAGTGTGGAGTGTGTGTCTGTGTGTGTGTGTGTGTGTGTGTGTGTGTGTGAGTGTGTGTGTGTGTGAGTGTGTGTGTGTGTGTGTGTGAGTGTGTGTGTGTGACTGTGTGACTGTGTGTGTGAGTGTGTGACTGTGTGTGTGTGTGTGTGTGTGAGGTGTGTGACTGTGTGTGACAAGTGTGGTGTGTGTGTGAGTGTGTGAGTGAGTGTGTGACTGTGTGTGTGTGTGGTGTGTGACTGTGTGTGATTGTGTGAGTGAGTGTGTGTGACTGTGTGACTGTGTGTGTGAGTGTGTGAGTGTGTGTGTGTGTGTGTGTGTGTGTGTGTGTGTGAGTGTGTGAGTGTGAGTGTGTGTCTGTGTGTGTGAGTGTGTGACTGTGTGTGTGTGTGTGAGTGAGGTGTGTGACTGTGTGAGTGTGAGTGAGTGTGTGTGACTGTGTGACTGTGTGTGTGTGTGTGTGTGTGTGTGTGTGTGTGTGTGACTGTGTGTGAGTGTGTGAGTGTGTGTGTGTGTGTGTGTGTGTGTGTGTGTGTGTGTGGTGTGTGTGAGTGTGTGAGAGTGTGTGTGAGTGAGTGTGTGAGTGTGTGTGTGTGTGAGTGAGTGTGTGTGGTGTGTGTGAGTGAGTGTGTGAGTGTGTGTGTGTGTGTGAGTGTGTGTGTGTGTGTGTGTGTGTGTGTGTGTGAGTGAGTGCTTACTTGTGTGTCTGTTCTCTCTCTGTAGGCCCTGGAAGAGTCGTCCTTGTGTCGGAGCAGGGTCTGCAGCTCAGTGATGCTGCAGCTCATTCTGGAAACCTTCACATAAGAGACAGATGATGTAGTAGATCCACTATAATGTTCATTGAATGACAGGAAACATCAGCAGTAAAGTCAACATTTGGATGTTGAGTTGATGGCATTAGAACAGGTTTGAATTGTCCTCCTACATCACTCTGTCACATACTTATACACTAAATAGCACACACATCAGGTCATTTGCATTATGCTCCTTTTCTTTTAGCTTTCTACATCAGCACATTATTGGCTAGGATAAAGGTCAGTGTGATGCAGAGGGAATCAGGAAAGACAGATGGAAATATCCGAATTCAGTGGAAAATCATTCAATATTTAACTCCTCTGTTAAATATTGCGATTTGAGACATTTCCCTGGTAATTGTTGGAGATGAACCACGTTTTTAGGATTGTTAACTCATCTACAGTCTGGCATTCAGATTCTTACGGGTGAGATCACGACCTGTTGCCACATGGTCAGAACTTTTTCTTCTACATAAACCAACAGTAAGTTCACTGTGGGGTTTACAGATAGGATTGGTTTACCTGTGCCTCCAGTGAGCTGACAGTATCAGCATGGTTTGTCCGCACGGTCAGCAGCTCCGCTCTGGTCTCAGCTACACTTTGCTCCAGGATGGACTTCTGAAAAACAACAAATGATATAAACATTGATATAAACAGGTGCTCCTGCTCCTACAGTCAATGTGATGACCAGTGAAGTTTTAAGTAAAGAACAACCGTGATGAAAGTGACTGACAGCACTCTACACACTCTGTGCTGAGGCATGATTATTGAACTAATCATCATCATTTAGAAATCATTAATAATCGATAATCATCAGTGATTAATTGTTACAGCCCTAGTATGGACTGGATTTTGCCAAAGTATAGCTGGCAGACATGGAAGATAAGAAAAAGTCATGTATCGATTATCCTGATCAAAATAATTGCATTTTTACAGATTGAACGACTCAAATTAAAGGGAATGCTCTGGTGTGTAAGTTCTTCACCTCCTGGAGAAGCTCCTGTAGATGCTCATCCTGACTCAGGTTCCCCTGCAGTCGTCTTTCCAGGGAGGTGACTTTCTTCTGAAGGTCCACCAACAAGCGCTCCTTCTCCTCCTTTGTCACAGCAGCCTGCCGAGGTACCAAGGACGAGATGTGTTAAAATAAGAAAACAAGTTTATAACTAAAGTCTCTGTTTTACATATAACAGTCTGACACCTTTTACACTGCGTTAGTCAAAGATGTTCATCTGACCTTTTGCTGTTGCAGTTTTAGAGAATCATGTTCAGTCTGTAAATCACGGAGTGAATTCTCTAGAGTTGACACCATACTCTGTGACTGACACAAAAAAAAAGCACTTCACAAACTTGAAATGGTTAAAAAAGGTTTTGTAAGTGTATGTGGAAGCTGAGTTTTCAATCCTGACCTTCTGGAAGTCTTCAGAGACCTGCTGGACGACCGATTGCAGCTCCTGACATTTTCCCTCCAGCTCACTGATCTTCCTGTCGGCCTCCTCTCTGAGCAGCAGCAGTTCCTCTCTGCACAAATCAAACTTTGGACTAGTATTTTTGTAGTATTATGTAGTAAGTATTTAGAAATAGAACGTCTTTATTTAGCTCTTTTTTGGAGATGACTTACCGCTCTATTTCCAGTTCAGAGTTGAGTCTGCAGCTCTCGTCATGTTGCTGCTCCAGAGTCTGGAGTTTCCCTCGAGCCTCAGAAAGCCCACGCTTTGCCGACTGGACTTCAGCCTCTTTCTTGTGGAGCTGTCGCTCCTGCTGGTTCAGCTGCTCCTCCTTCCTCAGCAACTGACAGAAGAAAAAAGAACAGAGCATGCACTAACGTTAGAGTCACACTGCGCCTTCATTATCATTAAAAATGTGACTGTCCTCTGAAAGTTCAGCTCTAAAATCACGCTGCTGATTAAATGTTTAAGTCATTCTGTGATCATGAAAACAATGAATTATACATTTAGGTGATTGTACACTTATTTTATATTACATTTCTGCCAAATGGAACTATTTGTTTCTAAATCTGACACACTGGACCCGTATGAATAACATGTTTCTATTTCACCTCTAAACTTCTTCTAAGGCAGAAAAGGGAGAGCAGATCAAGCAGAGCACACCACACACACACACACACACACACACACACACACACACACACACACACACACACACACACCATGTGTTTCACTTTGGCCAGCTCCTGCTGTTGAAAACCCTCCAGTTCATCCAGGTCATCCCTTTTCTTGAAGAGAGTCAGACTTTGCTCCATCATGTCTTGCAGTTGAGCCGACAATTCAGTCTTCTCCTACACAAACACAACAGTCAGAGGGTTATCATTATTGTTATTATTATTATTATTATTATTATTATTATTACATTGTTCATCTTTCTGATTGACTTCTTTAACATTTATTTACGTATATATATATACATATATATGTATGCATCAATAGTATATATGTCAGACCTTCACATCACCCAGGCTATACACAGGATACTTTTGCAAGTTCATCTTAAATAAATGTCAGAATTGAATTGAATTGTCAGATTCTGAAAGATTCACACACACACACACACATACAGTATATATATATTATGTATTGTAAGACGTACCTTTTCCAGAATTTCCATCTTCTCCATCCAATCCTGTAAGTGGAATCATGTGAAGACATAAGTACACAAACCACAACTCAGCATTGAGCTAGAACATGGACAGTGACATTTACCTGATCCTTCTTCTCCAGAGCTAAAGTCATCCCCTCGGCCATTTTGGCTCTGCCAGCCTGGTGAGACTCGCTCTGCTCCTGGAGTTTCTTTATCGCCGCTGCAATGTGAAAGTGAAAGGAAGAAGCAGAGAGTGGGGAAAACAGGAACATGGAAACCAGATAGAAAGGTTGGTATGCAACCAAAAGAAATAACATACATGAGCGTGGCACTGTTAGTAGCTGTGAAAAGTTAACAGTCACATTAAGAGGCGTGTTCCCTCAGAAGCAGAGAAAAGCAATGCATGGCAACTAGGGCTGGGCAGTATGTGCATTATACACGGTATATACATATATATAGATAGATATATAGAGATATATATACACACATACTGTACACATATATATATATATATATTGTACATAAGGTATCTGTAATGACTTTTCCTGGTTTTAAAGGCAGTTGCATTGATTATATTGCTGTATTATATTGAATACATTTGTGAAAGACACTAAATATTATAAATTAAATATACAGTATAGTTTTACTGTTTCTACCACATGTAAATGTATTTACAAACATCTCAAAAGAAGAAAAACAAATATTATTTACGAACCATATCACGCAGCCTTACAGAAATATTGATTGGATTTATATTGTTATATGCATCGATGGTGAATGATAAATGTATATAGTGATTTGATTGTTTTGACCATATCACCCAGCCCTAATGCAACAAAGATTAAATGCTGTTTATGAAGAAAGGAAATCCACCCTGAAGAAGTGAAAGTGACGAGGTCTACTCTCTGAAGCCCTGAAAACACATCACAGTATCTGAACTGAGGGAAAGGATTTCTCTGTATGACAGCGAGAAGGTTCCTCGTAGACTTCATTGTAACTCCTCATGTCCACTGAATACAGCTGAACATCAACTGCCTTCATTCACTCGATACTCTGCTGCTCATTGATCATACCCACGTGTGCTTTGTAATATTTCAATCATTATTTATCACCACTGGAGCCACAACATTTAGATTCACTCATGTAAGATTAGCCGAGAGTGACATGAGTGAAAAGACAAATCTGACAACCAGTGAAAAACACAACAAATCTGTGTCCAAAATGCCAATTTGGCATTGGATGCTATTCATTACATTACTTTGGCTCAATGCTATGGAAACGTAGAAGTGCCACAGGAGAGAAAAAATGATCGGAGCCATTTCGCACTATGACAAGATGGTTTTTTACGATCTTAAAGTCAGTTTACACAGCTGTAACAGGAACTTTGTCACTCATCAGTTTGTCAGTTCTTTAAAAATGTTACTATTTACAGTTCAGATACAGTTCTCACCTGTGGCTGTTCACACTTCTGTGACATGCAGTAAACAATATTCCCCAATAACAAAAACACCAACATCCTAATAAATTGACAGTCAGATGGTTTAAACAGCTTTAAACTCATGGAAACTCTGCCGTCACCAATTTGCCATCGCAAAATACGGCATAACACATTTTCTCACCAGATTTCAAGGAATACGTATTGATCCTTAGAGGCCTTAGAATCCTTAGGTCAGTCAGTCTACAAATTCAATTTAACAACCTCAATCTAAACATCACTGTCAGACAGAAGATGCACAAACACTAGTTTCCCGGGAAAAAGCTGAAATCAACACACTAATAACACACTGTAATTGTTGAAGGGTGGATTTTAAAGCGTTACCAAAACAAACCTCTACAGCTCATGACAGTAGAAAAATGATTAGGATGCACTACAGCTGATAGACAGCTGACAGACAGCTGACAGACAGATGACAGACAGGAAGCTCGTCGGGAGGAAAGTGGAGGTACGTACAATCCTGATGCTTTTCTAAAGCAATTTCAAGCTTGTCCTTGGTCTTCTGCATAATTCGTAGCTGCTCAGCGTAGTCTAGTGTTGGGGAGTGGGTAGGATGATGAAGTTTAAAAAGCACACACACACACACACACACACACACACACACACACACAAAAGACAAGCAAGATGGAGGCAGATGACAGTAAAACAGACAGTGAAAAGGGGAAAGGGGAAAAAGTGATTGAGAAATAATGGTATGCAAAAGTACTACAAGTACTATCACTGAGTATGTAAGGAATGGGAATGTGTGACCTTTAACCCTTGGTGTGTGTGTAAAAATAAAAGTCTCTACACAGAACGTTACCTCAACTTTGTCAAGTTTTCTGTAAACACAGCATTGTTTTATCCATACAAACAACGTGAGTACAGAAATACACCAAAACTAGAGACACATACATTACACTGACAAAGACCAAACAATCTCCAAACACAAGAAGAAGAAGATGACGACGACGACGACGACGGAGATAACCGACAGTGAATGCAAGCGGGGCTATGACATCAGTGTTTGGCCCGTGTAGCGCATTGGTGAGGATTTCAGATTTTCCTACACTTGGACCGGTTTTCAAAAAAATGTTGTGCTCCCAAAACGCTGGTTCCATGTGGATAAGAAGAAACTTTAATTAAATTCACTTTTATGTGAATGACCATTGAAGGTGGACCTCTGCCGAGCACGTTCATTATTAATGTGAAATCTGAGTTGATGTGATCGTACTACGTTTCCATGAATAGAATGGTAAGCACAGTGAAGGTGAACTGGAGTTCTTCTTTACATTAAAGCTCAGTTTAAAGCTCTCAGAAGATCTTAAGATCCAGATGTTGAATGAATGATTACGGGATAAACTATAAAAACTGTGTGGAAATTATAAGATGCAGATGTTATAATGTCCACACACCTGGAGCCATCTCCCTATGAAAACTCTGGGCAGACAAACAAATGTCTTTTCTAAACAGCGCTTTAGAGTGCTTTAAGGGGCAAAGGGCTGGTAATGAATTACTGCACCATGAAAGCATAAAGAATATAGTGTAAACATGTAGAATAAATAAAGAATATAGTGTAAACATGTAGAATAAATAAAGAATATAGTGTAAAAATGTAGAAAAAATAAAGAATATAGTGTAAACATGTAGAATAAATAAAGAATATAGTGTAAAAATGTAGAAAAAATAAAGAATATAGTGTAAACATGTAGAATAAATAAAGAATATAGTGTAAAAATGTAGAAAAAATAAAGAATATAGTGTAAACATGTAGAATAAATAAAGAATGTAGTGTAAACATGTAGAATAAATAAAGAATGTAGTGTAAAAATGTAGAATAAATAAAGAATATAGTGTAAACATGTAGAATAAATAAAGAATATAGTGTAAACATGTAGAATAAATAAAGAAATAGTGTAAAAATGTAGAATAAATAAAGAATATAGTATACAAATGTAGAATAAATAAAGAATGTAGTGTAAACATGTAGAATAAATAAAGAATATAGTGTAAACATGTAGAATAAATAAAGAATATAGTGTACAAATGTAGAATAAATAAAGAATGTAGTGTAAACATGTAGAATAAATAAAGAATATAGTGTAAACATGTAGAATAAATAAAGAATATAGTGTAAACATGTAGAATAAATAAAGAATATAGTATACAAATGTAGAATTAATAAATAATGTAGTGTAAACATGTAGAATAAATAAAGAATATAGTGTAAACATGTAGAATAAATAAAGAATATAGTGTAAAAATGTGATCTGTTAGCACCCGTGAGGCTAACAGCTGAGTCTGTAGGTGCATTGGTGTCGTGACTGTTCCTCAGTTGATGTACAGTCACTTCCTGGTTTTCAATAATCCAGCCAGATGTAGCCAACGATGCAGAGAGTATTTAGCGACAAATTATAGAATTTAGCGGAGGCTGTGATTTTAGGCCATGTTGAATCCCTCAGGGCTAAATACTAAAACATCCAGGTTTCCCCTTTACGACAACTGGCCGGAAGTTAAGAAGTTAGCTTATATTTAGCGGAGGTTGTAAGTGATGCTCCATGTGCGTTGTCAATTGTCAGCTAAAAACAACATCACTCTTTTACTTCTGATGAGCAAAGAGGGCATGGATGCAGGCCAGGCTATGCTCACAGCAGCCGCTGGATCTATAACTTACAGATTACAGCAGCTGCTCATACACACGCTGTTTTCAGACACAGTTCCAGAGAATACGTGGAGAACCTGGTCCAGACATCCTCAAGAGTTTGCCATTAATATAACAAACAGCAGAAAATCCAGGCAATTTCTTTGCAGACATGTGTCTTCTAACACACTGCTCCTCTGAAGAACGTCTGAAAGCTTCAGTTCAGCTTCAGTCCAACGTGTCCTACCTGAAAGCTTGGCCTCCAGCTTCCGGATCTGATCGTTCCTTCTGAGGAGCAGAGTGGGCAGGTCATCCCTGGAGCTGCTGCCATCAGATGCCTGAAGAAACACATAGCATTAGATATTCTGCAAGTTCAAGTTAGAATTCAGATTTCTTTGCAATTTCAAGACTTTAGATTTGGACTGATCTAGCACAAGGCCTTACCTACAGGAAAACAGAACTTTACACTCATTTGTGTTAAGCACTACACATATGGTATACCAATGTTACAGAAGTACACCAACAATGGAGAAAGGGACGTTGAGCATGCTGTGTACCAACGTTTTTTAAATAAAGTTTTATTATAAAAAGTATCCATTACAATGTATACAATCACAGAAGCAGAGACAGAGTGGACGACTAGGGAAAGCAAATGAACGCTGTCATAGAACAAATTCAACAAACTAACGCGACAAAGACAGTGACATGGAACATGGAAGTGCAGTAGAGGGTGGTGATCTGAGGTTTTCCCACTCTGGGACTCAAAAGCCAATATTATATATATATATACAGTATAAAAAAACATTGAACCTGTTTTCGTGTGTAAAGCCTCTAAGACAAAGAAGCTTGCTGCCATTACAATCATGGCTGCCATATTGTAATTTGAGTAATAATTGGTTTCCCATCTTTAAAAAGTGGGTCCCTGTATATAAAGTTTGGGAAACATTGTTTTAGATGAGAGAAACACATCACTGTGAATGGTATTAATGGTTAAAGTACAACATTTTATAACATGTGGAGTAAACTGTGGAAACCACATGATTAACTTGTTATCATAGGTCAAACAAGTGGGTTCAGTATTCAAAGCTCTCTTCACATTTGTGCACATTTATTGTTGGAAAAGTCACTTTGAAGGAACAAAAAGCAACATTCAGTGCATTAGTATGAATGTTTCAGTTTTTTCACATTTATTATCTAAAAAGAAAGTTTTCACATTCTGAATGTGTTATTAAGGATAAACTTGTCATTCCTTTCAATTGTTTCATTTCATTTACTACACAGAAAAGTGAAGGGCTGTCGAGGGCAGTGAATACTTGCTTCAGCCACTGTATCAGATGGCAACATCACTAAATAATGTATCCAGTCTGGCTTCCCTGTGTGAGAGATGATACCGTCTTTGTTAACACCAGTTAGTGCCTTTCCTTTACTAACAATAAGAGTAGCTCTTCTATGAAACCAGATTTCCTCCTCAATCAAACAGTCGGTACATTTCCTACATTTCCATGCACAGCATCAACAACGCTGTTCAAATGGACTCCTGTCCTTGACCCAGTATCCAAGCAGAACTGGGATGGAGTCATCTCATCCCTATCTCGTCCCTATCTTGTCCCTATCTCGTCCGAATCAGCAAATAACATTAGAGACTCATATACAATGGTTTACACCCGTGAAAGGTGGTTTAGTGATTTGGTTCCATTTCATCTATTATTATTACTCTTTGAAAGGCAATAACTGATACAAAACCCCCGTTTTATGGTGCCCTGCTTGAACGAGGATACTTTCCCAACAGTGAGTTACACAGTATCTGGGCTACAAGCACTACTAAGAGACAACATCATTGTTATCCTATATTAATATATACTATATTAATCACAGCCAAGCCCTGCTACAAACAGCTTTCTGATAGATGACTGTTTCAATCACAGTGCCAATCTTTTCTAGAACCAACCAATCAACTGACTAATGACATCACAAGCAAATCTGCCCTTGATTACTTAATAACACCGTTTTGTCATTAGTTTTGAAAGTGAAAACCCACAAATGAAACCACTGTGTGAAGCAAGTTGATAAAAAATAAATACTCAAGACAAAATCAAATGACTCTCGCTTCCTGCCTTCTGATTTAAAAATAACCTGCAGAGGGAAACACGTCGCTTTCAGTCTGAGTTTGTTTTACTGCTTAAACTCTGTGTTAAGAATTCAAACCTGAGATGAATGTGTTTGTCTCATCATGCTTATTTTTCTATTTAACACTGAGCATCTTTACATTTGGCAGTGATGCAGAGCAGTGAGATGGTGCCTGGAGCTCCTTTATGCCAGAGGGAGGCAGTAAAAGGCTCTTATGCAGCCACAGAGGGGTTTACTAATGCAGCTGGAGCGCAGTCCATCAGCCTCATCTCTGACATTACCATGCTGCCCCCAACGCATGTCAACCATCACATAAATGTCACACAACACACGTCTTCATCGGTCTGGTTGATTTTCCAGTTTACACAGTACATGTACAGTTTACTGTGTACTGTATGTACATGTTTGTAAGACAGCCATCCATCGTCTACAGCGTTATCCTCACCATCATTGAAAACTCAACGCTGACTCTCCCCCCTCCCTTCCCCTCTCCTGGCTATCCATTTGCATTTGTTATTAATGGAGCTGGCAAACACAAGCTGTGGAGCCACGGCCACGCCAGTCAGCATCCACTTTGCATGCTTCTGTGTTTTTAGGACTTTAAAGTCTTTTTAACTGATCTACAGGTGGGCATTGTTCGGCTTGATTCTGGTGTAGGACGTCTCTTCCTGTGACGGCAGTCTGACCAATCAATGGCCGGCTTGGAACCTCGCCAGTGCAGGTACTAATAAAACCTGGTAGCGAGTGCTATGCTAGAGGAAACGGAAACTTAACCGCGCCGTGCCGAGGTGAGTCGAGCCAGTGGAAACGCGCCAAAACTCTTCCTTTGTGATGGTGTATACTGTTTTAGTGAGTACAAAAACATCCAAAACACGGGTAAATCAAAGCTGCTGAAAAACAACATACAAACATTAGGCTTCTAAAGACTTCACAGAGTCACTCACAAAGTCATCGCCTGAGTCTGCTCCCACTGACGTGATGGATTCCTTGCTGATGGTGCGTGGTATACGGACGCCACTCCGCGGAGCAGTGGCTGCTTCCTCTGCAAGCTTCTTTTTCAGCCTGGCAAACATGGCTTGTCTTTCAGTCAGTGTCTATTTTCCAGTGCAAATCGCAGTGTCTGTGGAGTACGTGGCTTCACTCGACGCATGGAGTTTATGGCTCCTTGTTCTGGGGACTGAGACAGAGCCGTGTCCGTGTGTCCCACTCAGAAGAATTCAATGGTGGTGATTCCATCATGCCACATCTACATGAAGACAAAAGTGCTCATTAAAATGTCAACATTGAAAACAAAAAACAAAGTGCATGCTCTGATGACAGGCATTTTAGCTGTCTGTCTCCCACAATTTGGGTTTAGAGCCTGACAATGTGCCTTGTTCCCCGAGTGTCTTTCAGAAAGAGTTGAAAAAAACAGTTTTCCTCTGAAAGGAGAAGTGGCTGGAAGATTATTCAGATTTCCTTAATATGGAAATAAGATCCGGCTTGCTCAACAATGGTGACAGAGGCCTTGCTGGTCACTGGGACATTGTCAGAAGGCTTTAATAATGTATATTATGCTGCAATCCATTTATATTGGAACTCGGACCTGGGAGTGACGTCACTGCCGAGTTCACTTCATTCCAGTTGAGAAGTCGAAAACACAAGCACATCTCGGACGAGCCGTCATTAACAACACCAGTCGATAACAGCGTCTATGGTTAAACATCATTATTATTATTATATAATTACACAGTACTATGTGTGTGACTCATTTATTGTGAAATAGAAAGGACAGAAGTGCTGTTAACGGTATAAGTCATCTCGGAATCCCATGTTGGGATTGCTCCGACTACAAATTTGAAGATTGGACGCAATGTTACTGCACCTCCTTACATGTACCTGACTGTGGGGATAGTCTCATACAAGCATGCACCATATATTTGCTGGTAGTGGTGTGTGTGTGTTAGTTTTATAAACAGTATGTAATCATGCCACCTGTGATTCTATTGCTGCATAATCACAGGTGCATGACAAACATTTTACCACGAGTTTACTGCGTGAAATAGCAGATACTACTAGGTCCCACCCATCCTCCATTTTGTGTGTGTCAATATCTATTGGTTGAGTTCTTCCAACCATATATAAACACATATTTGTATGTATAAACATATATGTGTATGCACTGTGTCTATATATACATGTACTGTATGTATATGATCTACTCTGTGAGCAACTTCAACTAAAACATTTTAAGTCTTAGACTAAATGACATCAAAATAAAAAAAAAAAGTAAACAAAACAAGTAAACACTGGTACAATCCGAACACTACATAGAATACGCTCTAAAGAGGAACGCAACTAAATGTCGTGGGGACTGCAGAGGTCATTTTGTCTGTTCTGTAAAATGACACAATATTTAGCATACTCATATCGCAGGCAATATCGATATTGAGACATTATCGGTATAGTCAGACTAATGTAAAGAGCCTGGCAGCACCCACGTTCTCATCATCAGTGAATGATGACAGATTTCTGATGCTTCAGTTGGCTGAAGTTGCTCACAGAGTAGTTCAATTGCTCAATAAATAAAGCTTTACTAAACGTCTAACTACATATCCCTATATTTAAATGAGGTGGCAAAATCACATTAAAAAAAACCCCTAAGCTAATAAAAACTAATAAACCCTAAGAATACAGATAAGAACCTTCAATGCTGCTGTAATACAACTGCACACACTGCGCTACAGGACCTGTGCTGAACAAACAGTGATGTACTGCAGTGGCGAAGAGAAACACTTTAAAATGGATTCTCGATCGCTGACTGTGACTCTACACTGGTTTTATTGCAGTGTCTCACAGCTGATAACTGTCATTAACTGTCATGTGTTTGAACGTCAGTCACAAACTACAGCAAAACAAAGCCTTTCACTGCTGACGCCATTAATTAGTGTACTATGGCATCGTCGGCCACTGTTTTGACAGACAACTAGCTAGCTAGCTAGCTCCTGTAGCCACAACAATGCGAGTTAACGTTCCACCACCGGCTAAAGCTGACGCTAGCTTGTTGGTTCTTTCTCTTACCATATTAACTTCGAACAATATCAGTCCGGGGCCGCATTTCATCCATTTTACTCGGAATAAACTCCAACAACTCCTACTGTGGTGACTCGTTGGTGGCACTGTCCGGTTTGACAAGGTAGCTGCTGTCACTGATGCTACTGCTAGTGCTAGTGCTAGTCTGTGAGCTACACGTAATCACCTCCACACAGACGACTGACGACGTCACGGCTGTGGCTGCGCTCTGAAGCAGCGACGCCTGCAGGTCACAGAAGGAACAACGGCTGTCTCACACGCGCGAACCATTCATAGTGAGGACCCTTACAGATGTAATGCATTCCCTAACCCCTTACCCTAATCTTAACCGTCACAACTAAATGCCTTACCTTAAACCCTAAAACCAGGTCTTAACCACCAAAGGCCCCTTTAAGATGGGAGGAGCAGCCAAAATGCCCCCACTTTCCCAAAATGGTTTGGGTCTGGGAGAAATCAGCAGAGTGGAGGAACCAACAGACTGGTGTGCCGGCATTGTAGTGGTGCCAAAGAAGACCAGTGTAGTGTGCACATGTGTGTAGACCTGTCAGTCAGTGTGTAGACAAAAGTGCACACTTCTGAAACACAAAGCCGGAAGTTAAGTGTTCATAGGAAAAGAGAAGAGGTGTTTGGTTCCACTGTAATGTTCTTATAGGGACAGACCTTCAGGTGAAAGAGGCAGAATAATCTTCTGATGAATCTATCAGCACATTTGTTGAGATTTTAATTCATTTATTTCCCATAAGTCAGCTCCTCCCCACACACTTTTTTTATGTTATTTCAGGAATTTATTTTCATGTGATGACAGTGGTTCAGTGGTAGAGCGAGGTCAAGGGTTCAATTCCTGGCTCCTATGTGTCCCCAGGCAATCCTTACTGACATTCCCAGGTGAAAAGGTCACCTGTGTTCACCCTTCAGCCTAATCATTTGTACTGTTTGCTCCCTAAAACAAAACAAATCATGTTTCTTTCATGCCACCTATTATAATTAGTTCATAACCTTTGTTAAGTCCATCACAATATGCATTATTAAGATAAATATGTCATGTAAAATTGTCACATCCAACTTAACTAATTCATTTGTGAAAGAAATGAGTTTTTCTACAGAAAATTAAAAACCTGCTCACTCCCCGTCTTCGTCATCTGCAGACACATGAACCATAACTTAGAACAGTGTGTGGACGCAAATTCTAAAGATGCATGAAAGGAAAGTGACAGGACACTTTCCTTTCATGATGCCCATCGTTCTCCACCTGTCTGTTTAAAGGCTATGTCAGGATTTTGGGATTTAGAGGAAAACAGTCATGACACGTTACTGAAGCAGTTTGCCGTAAAACAACCAAAGAAGCGACTCAGAGGAGTCACAGAGGAGCAAAAGACGTACGAGGGATAATCACAATAATCGAAAGATGAAACGTAACTGGAACTACGATGAGCAGAAGAGTTTCTGGAGTCAACCCCAGAGTGAGGACCTGAGTAGGCAGCAGGAGGTCAAGCGTTTGGAACGCAACCGGCTGCTGCTGGAGTATGATGAGGAGGAGGAAACCTGGGAGAAGAGGAGACATTTTCGACAGAGGCGGGCTGAGCAGAGGGAGCACGAAAGGGTGAGCACGCTCCTGAAGGCAGAGGAGGACAGAAGGAACAGGGAGAAGCAACGCGAGCAAGATGAGAGGATGGCTAAAGCCATCGCACGCATTGAGCTCGATAAGCAAGGAAAGGAGAAGAGGAGGCAACAAATCCGAGAGAACACCCTGGAGCTGCGAGATTTGAAGTCAAAACTGTTGGCTGCCTATGTGAACAAGGGGAGAGCTGAGCAGATGGCCGAGAGGGAAAACATGAGGCGTGAAAAGCAGTGCGAGGAGGCAGAGCTAGGACTAAAGATGCTGGACGAAAAACAACGAGAAGAAACGGAGCAGCAGAAACTAGAGCAGAAACGCCAGGTGGAGCGGGAAGAGTATCTCCAACTGCTGAAACAGCAGTTTGTGGAGAAGGATCACAGGAGACAGCAGGCATATGAGGAGTTTCTCAAAGAGAAGCAACAGGTGGACAACATAGTGAGGAAGATTTATGAGGAGTTTGAGATGGAGAGGAAGCAGAGACTGGAGAGGGTCAGAGCCACTCAGCAGGAAATAGAGAAATTTGAGAAGCAGCGCGAAGAGTGGAAACTCGTGGAGAAAGAGAGGATAGAAGCTGAGAACCGCCGCATCATAGAGTTTGTGGAGCAGAAGCAGGTCATGGAGGAGGACAGATTGGCTAAGGAAAAAGAGAAGGGTGAAGCCAAAGACCAGGCCTACCAATCCCTCTGTAGGAGGATGGAAGAGGAGAAGCAGCAGCGTGAGGAGATGGAGCAACTCATGGAGGAAATTTACCTGGAGGAGAAGGAGGAAGCTTACAGGCAGAGGGAAATTGAAGAAATGGAGAAGAAAATGAGGCAGAGGCTGATGCTTCAGCAGGCCTGCCAGGAACTGACAGCTCTCAAAGAGTTGCAGAGGAAGGCACAGAAAGAAGAGGAGGAGGCCTTCAGGAGGATGATGATGGACAAGTTTGCGGAGGACGATCGGATTGAGCAGATGAACGCCCAGAGGAGACGCATGAAGGAACTGGAGCATAAACGCGCAGTGGAAAAGCTGGTGGAGGACAGGAGGCGGGAGCGTCAGGCTGAAAGGGAGGCGGAGGCCAAAGAGGAAGAAATGGAGGAGGAGAAGGAGGCAGAGCTTAGACGCATGATTGAAGAAGAGAGACAGAAACTTCTTAAAAGCCACATTACAAAACTGTTAGGATACTTACCAAAGGGCTTGATCCGTGAAAGTGACCTGCAGCACTTTGACAAAGACTTTATAAACAATCTCAAATCAAAACAGGATGATGATATCTTCTTTATGGAGCGCCAAGACACTATTTAAACCAGGGGTCTCAACTCAAATGACCAGTGGCCCAAAGACTGTCTCATCTGCTCAGTCGGGGCCCAGTCAAGTAAAAAAAAGAAGAAGCAACAGTTGTGAAATGCAGCAATTGCGGTGGACGTTATGAGCTCAAAATGACATTTCAATATGCCTTATTAATTCCTTTTTTTATATGTACTCTATTGCCTCGTGTGAGCTTTTCCGTCTTTTACTTCTTCATTATTCTTTGGTCCATTGTGTTTGTTTTAAAGTGCTTTACAAATAAAGTTGGATTGGATCATTTCAAAATGTAAGTGATTGTTTTAATATGCAACAATAAAAAAAAAACATATTTATGATGCAAAATTAATCTATTCATTTAAACATAAAAACATATAGAATTGACTTGTTACAACTTGATATTGTTTGGAGGGCCACATAAAATCGATTGGAGGGCCGCAACTTTGAGAATACTGATTTAAACAGTACTGAAATCCTTTAAAGTACAAATATAACATACACTTATATCATCCTCTGCATCTGAGTTCTCCGTTGAACTTGGACTAAAAGTCCAAAGTCAGAAACAGCAAAGCAAATCAAGCAAGTCAAGCAAGTCAGAGCAAAAATACAAACTGGGTCAAAGATCAACAGGCAGACACTAGGAAAAAGTGAGAGGAAACAAAGACGCTGAGCACTGGAGTATTCCATTTGTAGTTGGAACTCAGAATCTTGGAAAACGACTCTAAACGCTGCAGTACCTATGCCAGGCCAGTACGTGACACTGTAACACTGTTTTGAACAGTATACGTTACAATGTAAACAATTACAGAGACAGAGCCAGAATGATGAAATCCAGACTAAGGAAAGACAACAAATGTTATAATAAAGCAAACAGACCAAACAATCTCCGACCACATGAGTGAATACCAGTACAACAGACACCCTGAGTTCTCCCAAACACCTTTTGCATGGGACTAAAACCCAGCTGCAGAAAGAACATTCATGGACTGCCCCTAAAACTGTCAGCTGTTATTCTCTATCATGACAACCTGAAGGTAAATGTGTCACATTAAATAAAGATGGGATCCATGCCTCTGATCAGTCAGCTGAGCCCTCGACAGCCATGGTTCTCAAACTGTGGTACGTGGTGGTACTTACTGTTCTACTGTATATACCAGGGTATGTGATCGGAGTTTTTGACCATGAAACAAATAAGAAAATATAATAATGATAATAATTCGAGTCACTTTATCACTTGCTCCATCTTAATCTAATCTGGCTATACCAGTCTGAAGGATATATGAGCTGACTCTGCTCGGCTTATTTACATCACTGCATTTTAACGTTGGTGATAATGGTGTTGCTTCAAGAGCTCAGTATTTTCTCAGGTACTTGGCATAAAGTTTGAGAACCACCACTCTATGGAACATTACTGATAAAATCACTTCTGTAAAAACCATAAAAATGAACACAATCTTCTGATTCGAAAGGCGAAACCTACAAAGTAGTACAGAAGTAAGTGGGAGACAAAGAGAACTCTGTTGGAATGGAGGTCACTTGATTTATAACATCACATAAATGTTTTCCTGAGGTGTTAGTGATCTCTGTCGCTGGTTTCAGCTAGAACATGTGTCAATTGTTAATTATGGTCCCATTTACAGGAAAATAGATGATAGAATGTATGATTGGATATCAGTGTGATTGACAGCTTGTGTCATCCAATAGGACTGGTTGAAACTTAATTTGCAACTGCACTACATCTATATTATACGCCATCGATGTGGTGAAGACCAAAGGTTTTGTAACTAACCACAAGCCACTGGTGCCAAAGTTCCATAAGGTGTTGCAACGTCCTCTTGAATTTTAGTAAAACTTAATCTCAACATTGTTGTGAAGAAAACAACAAAATCTGTAGTCAAAAGAATTACTATGGAAGTTTGATTATATCTTACAAAACTGTGTGTGTGTGTGTGTGTGTGGGGAATCATGTGTTCCTAAAATACAAAATTAAATGAATACCTTCAAACCATCAATTTTTTTAAAAGACAATCTATCTAGTCATGTTCCCTTCAGTTAAGATCAATGATGCCACAGTTTTAATTTTCTTTCAATTCCTGGTATTAGTCACAAATCACTGCCCTTTCCCTGGTTTTAACAGACGACATCATGTCAATCACATCCTGGCTCCGGTGTCTTTGTAGAACTGATTATACAATTTTAGAGGCCAGTGTTTAAAAGCTGCAGCTTGCTTCCATTATGTTGCATTATTATCTTCTGGAATTAGAAAACTCCTACACTACCCGGTTCATTATGTTCTTTCTCTTCTCATCCTCTCATCTTCTCAGTCTCATCCTCTCCTCCCTCCCTTGATGGAGTTATAAATCTCCTACACTGCAACGCTGTCCTTTTATCATCTTTTTTTAATGATCTATTTATTATTTTTTTTGGGTGATGTCTTCTGTTGGACAGTTATGTGATTAACAGAAGGACAGACATTCTGTGAATTAACAGAAGGTTGATCGTTCTCCTTCACATTGATCACACACTGTTTTATAGCAGTGTCATTTTTCACCGTTACATTTTTTGTTCAAAGTCATCAAAGTACAAAGTTACAGACAGACAGACAGCACTAGAGACAGACAGACATGTGGACGTTCCTGGAATTATTTTTATTTATTTTTTTGTGATATTTGTGGGGGTTTTTTTCACTTTGCCTGTTGAAGAGCATTTTAAATCTGTTTTTTTTTTTATATCTACATTGATATCTAAATAAAGGAAACAAATGGTGTAGTAGTAGTAGTTGGACGGCAGGTGGCAGTGTGGGATAGTGACACCTCCTTGATTGAAGTCTTGCAGGAAGTTGCGAATGAAGACCAGCTCGAGTCGGTACCATGGCGCCTCTGGACCTGGATAAATATGCAGAGATCGCCAAACAGTGTAAATACCTGCCAGAGAACGACCTCAAGGTAAATGTGGTTTCATCCAACTCATTTTGACGAAGATATGAGGTCAGATTAGCATAGCCATGTTAGCTCGTTGCCGTTTTACGTGACGTCTTTAGCCACCGTTAGCAACACTGGGTAGCTTCAGCTAGCTAGCTCGCTGATTTCATGTCTTCATTCAGGAAGTCAACACAGTTGATTAAATCCGGAGTTTGAGATCAGCCGAATACTAGAGCAGCAGTATTGTGACATGGCACATTTACATATTAATGTCTACATGTCCTGAATTAACGTCACACACATTTAAACGCCAGAACTATGACTAGTCGTAATTCCATTTGGACACAATGACAGTGAAATATCTGGAGATGAAGTTTGACTCATTTGAACCATCTGTAATTTCGATAAACAGAAGATATTCAGAATTTGATATCTTAAATTATGACTTCGTTATATTCTGTGTTCAAAATATTTGTGACTGGTCATAATTCTAGTTAAATATATTGATAAGGTTGTGACTAATTTAACCTAATTCCAGATTTCTATAAAGAAAGATACTGATGTTATTGATTTAGGGAAACTGAAGATAACTCAGACCGGAAAAAAGAATAGTTTATTTGTAAATATTTGTTATCAAGTTTAACACGGAAAAGTATAGAGATATTATATCCGTGTAAAGCATGACAACACACTGTTAATACATTCTAAAACATGAATATCTACATTACATTACATGTCATTTAACAGACGCTTTTATACAAAGTGACTCACAATAAGTGCATTTAAACATTTGGGTTCAAATAAGAGCTAGAAGTAAGTAAGAGCTTCAGGTAAGCCAAACTATGAAGTGCTAGTCATAAGTGCAATGTATAAATATCTACTATTTATGATCTGTGTTACCATCCATCTTCTACTGCTTGATCCTCCACGTGAGGGTATGGATGGTTTTAAAATGCAGTTATTACCTTTCATTTCAGATAATATCTGATGTATTTCTTCGGCTTTTAAATAGGGCTGTAATGATGAGGCGGGTAATAGATTACCAAATGAATTGCCAACTATTTAGAAAATCCATTAATCAGTTTGACTGTTGTTCTTTTCATAATTAAAGCAATTTCTCTGATTTGTCAGCTTCTTAAATGGGAATATTTTATGGCTTCTTAGCTCCATGTAACAAAGAAATCATTAAAACCTAATAATGTAGCTTAGTGGACAAAATAAGGTTTTTATTATCTTTATTTGAAGGTTTAGGAAACATCCATCAGCATTTTATGGTAGGGCTGCACGATTTTATATAATAATCTAATCACTATTGTTTTGACTGAAAGTTCGATTGCTGCGCGACATGAGAGGGGATGGTCATTTTTACATAATTATTCTCATCTTCATTTGAAATGATTACTGCGTGGTATATGTATAGATCTTTGAGAAACAGAATATGATGTGTTTTGGCGATAAGAAATATTGCTCTTGAGATTTGAAAATTGCCGTAAGTCGTACTTCGATTTTGATTTCAAATAATTGTTCATCCCTATTTTATTGGCCAAACGAGTACTTGATTGACTGAGAAAATAATTGGCAGATTAACCGATTGTGAAAATAATAGTGAGTTGCAGACCCACTTTTAAAGTTAAATGAAGGAAATTTGTGTTAGAAACAATTAAATTGCCTATAAATATGGTCAAAATTAAACAAGTGTTAAGTCACTCAAATTTTTTAATCAATATATAATATTCAATTTTATAATGTTTAGTTTAATATGATGATTATCAATGAGACAGCCTTTCAAACCAGGAAGTCATCACGGATACCTTATCACAATATGAGGATATCCAAAAACTAAGATCACATCTTGTCTCATGTTATGATACCCACGTTCTACAATAGATTTAATACAAAAAAAACCCCATACTTGTTGAATGGGAATGGTATTTGTCATTGGAAGAATGACATTGTGGATAACTGAAAAGTTTATTTTAAATTTGTAAATCTGCAACACGTATCCAGACTAGCTATTAAATATTTGAATGACTTGCCATTAGTGTCTAAACCAGCGGTGTGGTTAAGTTAATTGTACCATTCGTGAGCTGAGCCAGAAACACTTGTGCAGCTGTTCTAGCACTGCACCTACTCCTCAAGTTTTTGGGGTGATATAGAAAAGTTTGTTTATAGTGAAACTGGTCACTCTGCAACAACTCATCACTGGGTTTATATGTAAAAGCAAGCCGTTTACTAGACGTGGGAAAACAATCTAAATGTTACATTTACCCCGACCAAACATATGGGCTGGGCATTATGTAGATATTATAGCTATATAGGCTGTTGCATTGATAATCATCATATATTATATTGAATATATTACTGAAATACACTCAAGATTATAAATATTGATTGAAAATTCATTAACTAAATGATATTTTTAAAAGTCACTTAACCATTCTTTAATTTTATGGCTAGTTATAAAAACAACCCAAGCGGGTGAGGAATGAAATGCAGTGATTTGAGGCAAAATAAAAACTTTACGTTACAAGGTAGGAGCTGCAATCTCTTTTTGGTAAGTGAATGTACATGCTATGGGTTGTATTTACATATTTAAAGTTATTCAAACCAGTAAAAAGGATTGTGTGTCTTGATTAGTTCTTAGAATCTAACGAAAGTGTGACACTGCTGGGGATCGGAGTGCCTTTGTTCTGCTCACTTGTGCTTACGTGCTGCTAATGTTGTGAGTTTTGTGGCTGGTGTTCCCGCTGATGTGTGCGATCTATAGTAAGAATTTCACTGTCGATACGAGTAAAAATGTGAACAGTTTCGACTTATGACTTAACGATCACAGCGCACAGACGGGGACAAGCTTTCAAAGAGACAATAAAACTCCCATGATTTAGAGTTTCTGATTTTCCGGCCTGCACGCACCATTGTATTTTGGTCATCCTGATTTTAAAACAAAAAACAAACAAAGTTTTTCACATTAGATCTAGCACAAGTAAATACAGACAGAATAGTCCTCGTGTCTGTCAGATCACAGCCTAACGGGCCGATATGCTACCACGCTGCCTCCATCATTCATTTCAGTGGGTTATTTTGTGACTTTGGTGTTTGAAATTCTTTGTTCAATTTTGAATTTCAGTCAGCCCTAGACCAGTGGTTCCATCCATCTTCTACCGCTTTGTCCTTTATCCTCCACATGAGGGTTGCGGGGTTGACAGGTGTCATCTCAGCTGACACCTGTCACCTGTCACCTGTTCACCTGTCTCCTGCTCACCTGTCTCCTGCTCACCTGTCACACCCGGGACACCACCTGAGAAAATATAAAACCATTATCACCAACACTAAAATACAGAGGTGTCAATAAGCCGAGCAAAGTCACTCTCTCATCATCCCCCTCTTCCTCACATAGACTTCACACACTGCTGTAGTGGGATTAGATTAAGATGGACTGAGATGACTCGAATTATTATTATTTAATTTATCTATATTTTTTGTTATTAGTTGTTGTTCGTATTTCCACGTAATACATGTAATTGTTGTCACATCCAGAATATGAAGCTTGTTATTCTTTTTTCCTTTATGTTTGGTTTGTGTCTTGTGATAAAACAAAGTTCACAAAAAGAGTACAGATGTATAAAGTGAAGGTGTCACTTGTGTATCACATGTGTTCTTCATGTGAACAGAGGTTGTGTGACTACGTGTGTGATCTCCTGCTGGAGGAATCCAATGTCCAGCCCGTCTCTACTCCAGTAACAGTATGTGGGGACATACACGGACAGGTGAACACAGTACAATACAAACACACGTCTAATCTGTCATCATTTCATAACCAATGAATGTGTCGACTCATTGTTCAAAATGACCATAATGATTTCTTTTGTTATATGAAATAAACCAGAAGATATTTTTGCTTTTAATTGTAATTGTTTAAATGAGTTACTATTGATTGATTTAGTAATAGATTGATAATCATTGTGGCCCTAAAATCTATTGTTTACACAGACTGAAAGCTCTGATCCTTTCTCTCTGTGTCTTAGTTCTACGATCTCTGTGAACTGTTTCGGACAGGCGGCCAGGTTCCAGACACAAATTACATATTTATGGTTTGTATACTGATTATTTTGAGCTCACGCACACACACAATAATCTCTATGAATGGTTTAGTGTGAACTGCTGTGCGTCTCTGTTGTATGCAGGGCGACTTTGTTGACCGAGGATACTACAGTCTGGAGACGTTCACCTACCTGCTGGTGCTGAAAGCCAAATGGCCCGACCGCATCACACTGCTGCGCGGGAACCACGAGAGCAGACAGATCACACAAGTTTATGGCTTCTATGGTGAAGTGACGCGTGAAAGAGGATGATATTCTTCATCAGACTTCATCATCACTAATGTACTCACTCTCCCTGTTGGTCTTACAGATGAGTGTCAGACCAAGTATGGGAATGCAAACGCATGGCGTTACTGCACCAAAGTGTTTGACATGTTAACAGTTGCAGCTGTAAGTATTAATCTATGTTTTAATTCATCTATATGGCTCCTGTGTGTCATGAAACCATGTTTTTAGACATGTATATAGTGTATATGTATGTGTGTGTATGTATATATGTGTGTGTATATATATATATATATATATATATATATATATGTACACACATATGTTGATCTTATTGAAGATTTTTGTATTTAACTTGACAATCTTCAATGTTTCTGACCAAAATGTAAAATTAAATTATTTTCAGGTTTTTAGATACATTTTAAGAATTTAAATTTAAGCATTTTGAAACACCAGTGGTACATGAGCTTCACAGAAATACTAACAAATAATACATTAAAGGAGACATATTATACCCTATTTCCCCAATTAAAATAGTTCCCTGGTGTCCTAACATTAGCTTCATATATAAAATCCTCTGTAAAACACTGTGTTCCACTTTGCAGCCACCGACAGCACACTTGTCCCTCCGCTTTGACATAATACCACTCTTCCTCCCTCGCCTGCACTCTCACATTTTATAGGGACAGGGTGGAGCTAAAGTGGGGGAATTCAACATCGAGTGTTTTATTTGCCTCTACTTACACTAAGGGGAACCACGAAAACATGACTGAGTATTCTTTTTCCACACTTTGGTGACTGGTAGGGCCTCCAGAGTCCCAAATATAAGTATTGAAATGGTTAAAAAGTTGATTTTGCATAATATGTCCCCTTTAAATAATAATTAGAGTCACCTTATCTCTCACTCCATCTTAATCTAATCTCACTATATAATATTAAATCTGCCTCCTATGAAAACAACAGGATTTGTGCACATTTTCCAGTAGCTGTCTATGCAGTTTAGTAATTGACAGACGTTGGTTGCATTCACAGAGCGATGATGTGTAACTTGTGTTCTTCTCTTTCAGCTGATGGATGAGCAGATCCTGTGTGTTCACGGCGGCCTCTCACCAGACATCAAAACACTAGATCAGATTCGAACCATTGAGCGTAACCAGGAGATCCCTCACAAAGGAGCGTTTTGTGATCTGGTGTGGTCAGACCCTGAAGATGTGGACACCTGGGCCATCAGTCCCAGAGGAGCCGGCTGGCTCTTTGGTGCAAAGGTCACAAACGAGGTGAGAACAGTCACAATCCTCACTGATATTCATACAAGTATTTCTGTGTAAAAGTGCTCGTGTAATATTACTGTACATGCACCTGAGACAACATTTGGCTTAGATTGAATAAATGTAACTAATATTAATGCATGTTCCTCTTACATCTGCATCGGTTGATTCTCATGCCTGGGCTGCACTGGATGTGTGTGTGATGGATTCAGATACTGTAATGCTTGAGTGCTTTTGTGATAAACATTTAGGATAAACCTGATCATTACAGTGCATAGGAAACAAGCCAGGAAATCACGTCACAATTCTGTAAAACAAAGATTCCAACTGTCCTCCTGAAGGAAGATGGAGACAGGTCAGGTATTCAAGGAGAAAACATTCCATGAGTATTAGTGCTGGGCAATATCTCGATATTTTATATTTTATATTTTCATCACAGAAAAAATATCGAAAAATATCGCCATTCAGCTAAAAAATATCAAGATATGACTTTTAGTCCATATCGCCCAGCCCTAATGATCATCTCTTGCCAGTTTATTTGTCATGTTCTTCCTTGCTGCACATGTAAGAATATCATACAGTCCAGAGAGGGTCTTTGTGCAAAGCAAGACCAAATATTTTTCTCAAATTTTTGCAAGATTTCCCCTTAACTTCCTTGTGGGCAGTTAAGGGGAAACTTAGGGGAACTTAACTTGTCAAATAGAATAAACGTCTTTGTTTGTTGAATTTCCTTCACAAAACAGGTGATACATCTGTGGCTTGTGCAGAGACACAGGCCTGACAGTCGTGTTCTGACGAACTGAAGGACGGTGGTTTTATTGTTCAAATGTGTTATGAATTCTTCTTTGTGGGGGAAAAACACAAACACGCAGCTACTGTTCTCCACTCGCACCCGGAGAGAGATCTCCAAACAGCGTCGCATCCGCTCTGCTCAACTAACTAAAGTATCCCTTTAAGTAGGTTTTTATCTTTTATGAAAATATGTTGCTGTTAATGCTGAAGTCACCAAATGACACATGTGAAGTTCCTGTTGGAGGCAGCACTGATCAGTGAGTGGTGAGGATGCAGTTTTCATTGTGAGCCGTCCTCTGTGTCTCAGGCTGGTTCTTATTGCAGGGGAACAGCAGGGGGCGCAACTCTCAGCAACTTTCTACCGATACAGTAATTTTTACACCTTCTTAAAGTATGAAGCTGTTTTACCACCTGCAGCCATTTCAGGCTTTTTTCAAAGACATAAATCTAAGGTCATCTGAACTCTGGTCGGCCTGGAAACGTGGGAAATGCAAACAGACTATAAAACGAGCCAAAGAGAGGAAGTGAGGATCGCTCGCTGCCTCGCCTGCTGCTCATACCTGGCAGCTTCTATTCGGTTTGAACACCAAACTAAAAACAGAAACCCCAGGACTGCATACATGTGGTGTTGCACACAGTACAGTCAGTGCTTCATGAACAACAAACTCAAAAGAGTCTTGTACTTGATGACGTTTCTCTGTCTTCTCTCTAATTGCAGTTCGTTCACATTAACAACCTGAAGCTGATCTGCCGGGCGCATCAGCTCGTCCACGAGGGCTACAAGTTCATGTTCGACGAGAAGCTGGTCACGGTGTGGTCGGCTCCCAACTACTGCTACCGCTGTGGCAACATCGCGTCCATCATGGTCTTCAAAGATGCCAACACACGAGAGCCCAAGCTGTTCCGAGCTGTGCCCGACTCCGAGAGAGTCATCCCACCCCGAACGACCACCCCGTATTTCCTGTAACATCAGCAGCAGCAGCAGCAGCAGCAGCAGCAGCAGCAGCACAGCCCTCGTTTAGTGCACAGATACTAACCAGGGCAGTGTTCTATGTAAATTCTATATAGTGGAGCATTTTACAGTGCGGCCGACTGTAACTTAGCTTATTCCCAGTCTGTGCATATAAATCCATTCCTATGCATTTGAGCTTGTCACAGTGTCGTCAGTTAGCTCAGTAGCGTCGCTGTGCAGTTGAAATGTTTGGAAAACAAAAGTCAATAATGATCATAATCCCCCCAAATCTTACTTTGCAATGAAATTCCCTCTGCTCACAGTAAACGGTGTCATTTCATCCCAGTCACGTTGAGACTGTGTGTGAGATCATGAGCAGAGACTGCTGCGCACATACACGATCTCACCACTTCACATGTGTAAAAGTGAAAACTATAGCCGTTAGACGTTTCAGGATTTGTGATTCAGCCGTGAAATAATCCTCAGATTTTCAATACACTCTTGTAATTATTATTTTTCTGTGTGTCGCTCTTTTTAAATAAAGACATTTAAAAATGGTAGAAAGTCAAATGGCAGTCCTTGAGTCATTTCTACAGAGGTCAGGTGTTGACCTTTGAACTTATTCTGCCATAATTTGATGAAAGGGAAGTCACGAAAGAACCATTCAAATTATTTTGTCAAGATTTCAGGATTCTTTAAATGTTAAAAAAAATAATTCCCCAAGTTTGGATGAGTTTCCAAGTAAAACTCGACAGATGTCATTACATATTGTGGCCACGAGAGGGAGATCAATACTCACGACACGACAAGTTACAAGTGAAGCTGGAGGAATATTTCAAACTGTATTTATCTCACAGGTAAGAAAACGTGTGTCAACAATAACAAGTGCTTCATTACAAAAATCACTCCTCTGTGTTTCTTCACTGTTGATGAACTTGTCCTCGTCTTCTCTGTCCAGCGCTCAACATTCACAGAGGTTAGCCTCCTCCAGCTAACCTCCAGCTAACCTCCAGCTAACCTCCAGGTAAATTTAACGCTCATTGTAATGTAGTGCAGTAATGATGAGTTTATACACTATTTTCTTTAAAGATGGTCTCGTATAACGTAATCTAATGTATATTCTCCATGTTCTATTGTATTTATTATTCTTTTTCGATTAGAATGTTGAACATGTGTCACACGTTATTGTTTATTCTGTTAATATTTTGTCACTTTGCTGTAACGAGTGAAATTCACCGTCAATAAAAACAGGTGTATATTTGTAAACATGTTTGTATAACTGTGCTGTACAGTTGTTGTTAGTTGTTTTAGTGAATGGATGGATGAATGAATGAATGAATGCGTGTTGTATTTTTCTTCACAAGAGCGACACGTTTTTACACGTTTTTTTTTTATGATTTACAGCGTATTGTTTGTCCATGAGGGGGCGTCACCATGTATATGGGCGTTACCGCATCTGACTCAGCAGCCAATGAGCGAGCGCCGATCCACATTAGTGCTGGTGTCCTATTGGCTGAAGCACGCGTCAGTCACGTGTAAACTGACGTTCGGTTGCAGAGCAGGTGAAGAGTTGACGACTGAGCTTCACACACACACACACACACGCGCACGCACGCACGCACGCACGCACATCCATGGTGGAGCCGCGCAGTCATTCAGGGAGAGACGGTCTGACAGAGACCAGCGCTGCGGCGTACATGGAGAGCTGAGGGCGGACATGAGCTTCACCTCGCCCATGATGTTCATATCTGCGCTGCTCACTCTTCTTTTCTATGTAGACACTGGATTCTCCGAAGCTGCGCCTCGCGTCGGCCGTGACGATGCGTCGCCCATCAGCAGGAAGCCCGGCTCAGCCGCCGACACCTGGGACACCTTCCTCACCGACATGCCTCCTCCTGCTCTGCCCGGGAACAGGCCGCCGGGTGTCGGGCCTGTCGCCGGCCTCGCAGCAGCGTCGCCCGGGCCGAGCATCCTCCAGCCTCACTCTGGATTAACCTCAGCGGCCATTTCCAGATTATCCGCAGCTCGTAAACGGTCCACGGACGCGCAGACGTCGGTGTTCGCTCCGGAGAAAAGGTTGCAGAGTGTGGTGTCCGTGGTTTCCCAGCGCTCAGTCAACGATGCCTGGGCTGCGGATCACACAGGAGACCCGGAGAACAGTCAAGGTGAGTGAGTGACTCTTCATTCGTTCATTCGTCGATAAATAAATACAGTTGAAATGATCACGCACGAGGTGTGTTTGAATGTTGGTAATGTTTGAATGTGTGACACAGGCTGAGGCTTTGACGCATTAACCACATTATTTACAACAATGGATGATGATGATGATGATGATGATGATGATGATGGTGGTGGTGGTGGTGGTGGTGCAGCAGCAGCAGCAGCAGTGTTAGCGCTGTTCACCTCTGTCTAACACAAGCCTTACAATGTTCATTATATACATTATGTTCTTTTATTTATGCTATATAACGCCATGTATGTGTGTGTGTGTGTGTACATGGATGTGTGTCACATATGGAAGGCTGGAGGGGGGCGGGGCGGGTTGATCCCTGTTGTTGTTCAGGGAATTTATCCAATCCCTCAGTTGCCATAGCATCCACACATCAGAGCCATGATGATGATGCTGTGTGTGTGTGTGTGTGTGTGTGTGTGCGCAGACTGAGGTCAGCCATGTTTAGTCCACTGACACGCGCACAGAGAGGAATCCACGAACATCTTTAATTATCTGATTCTCCATTGTTTGTTTGCATCCAAGGCAGGCAGACAGACAGACAGACAGACAGACAGGCAGTGCCATGAATGAGCAAGGAGCTCCTCCTCTTCATACTGTGCACATATTCCTCCCAGTGTTCCCAGTATCCACATGTGGACATGTTGTTTTCCAGCACACATCTGTAATCTGTGTGTGTGTGTGTGTGTGATGAATTTGAATAGGGCTGGGTGGTATGGGATCCTTTATTTTTATATACATATTTGTATTTTATGTAATCAATATTAAAATTCATATTTGTGTAAGTCTGGATATTTCCCTGCTATATTCCGATACAGGAGATATATGTGGATATAAAGCTGCTCACAGGTTGTTTCTCTGGACTCATGAAAAGCTTAAATACACTTATAGTAACGTTTATGATTAGATAATACCGGCTTTATTTCTTTGGCTTTTTAACATTATGTGTGTTAGAAACAAGGAAATTGACCAAAAATATCATCAAATTCTGCTTATTATTAAGTGACCTTTTAACAATGTAATTCATCACAGATACTTTATCACCATAAGACAGTATTCAAATCTAATACCATATCTTGTGTGTATGTGTATATGTATATATATATATATATGTACATACATAAAATGTGTGTGTCCAGCCCTAATGAACAATACATCAATACATGATTAAGCATGATTGTGGCGATGAATCAGTTATTTCCCAATGACTAAATAACTAGGGCTGAACGATTTTAGTAAAATATCTCCTGGAGTTTTCTAACGTATTGTTGCAATACAATTTTTTAAAGTCAAGTCATTAAATAATAATGATAATAATAATAATAATAATAATAATTAAAGTCACTGTGAAAAGTCCACAGCTGTGTTTTAACGTTGGTGATGATGTTGTTACTGAGAGAGCTCAGTTATAAAAAGAAATGATAAAATGTCAGACCTTTTCTGACAAATATCATTTGTTTTTGTCAAGTTTCATTTCATTTTAAAAAAGATGGAACATTACCACAGGAGATATTATCAAAATATTAAATAGTATGGCCTAATATGTTGATGTGAAGTATTGTACGCTAAATTAGTGTATGATTATTACACATTACATTGTTATTTTTTGCTGGTCATCAGTCTGAGGTTTGACAAAACTAATCAACATTTTTCACTGTTTTCTGACATTTTTATGACGTGATTGAGAAAATATTTGACAAATTTAAAGATTTTGAATGAATTTTACTGTTGATTTACAGCAGAACCATGAATGTGCAGGTGTTTGTGAGAAGTGATGACAGAGCTGTATGATCAGTGGTTTTCTGGGGCTGCTACGATGACTCAGCATTAAAACAGCGCCATTCATTAACTGCAATGCACTACAGGAAGTGCTGGGGGCAGTAGTCACGCTTGTTCTCTTTGATTATGCATAAGCATTACATTCTCAACAGTAACATTTTAATGGGTGGTCACGTGATAACACTCATACAGCAGGATATCTTTATCATTATTGGATGGAACAACGAATCCTTGGATCTAAGGATTTATAAAAAGAAATAAACAGTTTAACAAGCTTATAAAACAATAAGTAATCACATGCAAGTCACCTTCTGTGATGTTAGCATGTAGCCACAATGATGCTACAAAGGCTCTGCCATAGAACACTATTAAATCACAATATACATCAGAAAACTCACACTTGGACGTTTGTATGTGTGCGATCAGCATGAACAACATTTCTCTGTTTATTGACATCAGCCCAAATAATAAATGGGAAAAATGGGAAACCAGTCAATTGATACTAAAACTAATGATCAGACTTGTGTTGTGTTCATGACTGGAGCTAAAAGAATCCCTTCATTTATTGCTGTTAATTACATCTGTAGAGAGTCAGTGACATCATGAAGCGTCATCCTGCTTCTCCAGCTCCGTCACAACCATCAATGCATACTCCAACATCTCAGATTATACCATACACTGGAATAAATGCTCCATGTTTCATGTATTCAGATTAAAACTGCTGTATTCCTGCTGCGACCTCAACATGGGATTCCAGGACGGCTGCACCTGATAAAAACTATTCTTTACGCTTGGCATTGAAAGACTTTTTTGTTGCTATGGCGGCGCACAGAGGACATGTTGCTGCATATGTGTGTATGTGTGCTATTGCTAACAATGGCTAGCCCAAGATGTTTTCTCTGGCCTTGTGTTGTGTGAGTGATGTGTTGTGTCACAGCGTCTGTTTAGCCTCGGCTTCATTGTCTGTTTTGACCAAAACAAGAGGGAGCTGCTAACTGGACTGGAATGATTGTGTTAGTGTGCGTTAGTGTGTGTTAGTGTGTGTTAGTGTGCGTTAGTGTGAGCATGTGCAGTCAGCTGTGTCACCACTCGCCAACTGTTTAATGTTATTTAGAAAAGTGAAAGAAGACTTTTGATTTAGCACAGCTGTAAGAGGCTGATATGTGAAATAGTGTGAGGTGAACCCTGATTATGTAACGATGAAATAAAAACATCCTGCCTATGAAGTTAAATGTATTAACGTATAACATGAGAGCGTTCAGTTATACGTCTTCTGTCGCCCCGGGTGTGTGTGTGTGCGTGTGTGTGTGTCACTGTCTGATCGTACACTCACACACTTGCATAAAAACAGGCCTTAGTTCTTCTTAGTTATATAAAAGTGTGAAGCCACAGTGGAAGAGCAGAGTGAGTGTGAGTGTGAGTGTGAGTGTGCTGTCAGAACATGAACTCGGTTGTCGTGTGCGTGTGTGCGTTGGCTGTTGTCTGCTCGTTGTCTTGGTGTAAACCGCTGACACAGACTGGAGATCAACAGTCACTCCACGCCTCACCTGAGATCACATTAATAATAGATGTGCTCTCTGTCCTCACGCCTGTACTTTCTTAAAGGGACAGTTCAACACTCTGACACACAGATGAACTGATAATTAACATAATACAGTCACATCATTGGTCCACCGCTGCGTCCATGACAAAATGCATGTGTGTTATTTTGCGACTGGTGTTTGTAATCTCCTGTAATCTTTGTAATCTGACCTCAGTGACACAAACAAACCCAACAGATTGTCTCCGGAGAGAATTACAAACGTAACTTTACTGTGAGATAAAGCAGCAAAGATGTTCTTCACGTAGCGTCTGTGAATTTAACGCTGTGTGTGCAGCCTCGTCACACTCTCATTAAAACCAGGCAAAAATGACATTTTAAATAATCACATTATTTTTTATTATTTATCACGTTATTTAATGTTATTATTAAAATATCAGCCAACTGTTCTGTCTTCAATTTTTTAATATATAAATATTAAAAATGTTGCTCAGTCAATAAAACTGTATTTTTCTTTATTGAAACTTTTATTTGACTGTTCATTAAAAGAAGTTACACAGTACTGTCATTCATTATAATTCATGACGCTTAATCTCGTTCTTATTCTCTGCTGTTGCTCAATCTCTTGTGTTTGTTTATGTTGTGCAGCTCAGACGAGGCGTAAATGTGTCTGCGCGGTTGTTGTAGAATAAACGTCAGACACTGTTTTCACCCCGTGGTCTGGTCTCGTCTTCAGAGAGCTCGTGTAACTGCACCAGCGGCGCTGAAGGGATTCTGGACCCTGACGAGTGCGACCAGAGCTCGGGTCAGTGCCGGTGTGTGTCCGGGTACACGGGCCTGCAGTGTGAGGAGTGTGAGGACGGCTTCTTCACCAACGGCACCAGCGGCTGCCTGCCCTGCAGCTGCGACTCCTTCGGTGCCATCAACCCTCTCTGTGACAGGTCAGGCATGAACACATGAACCCATGAACCCATGAACACATGAACACATGAACACATGAACACATGAACACTTGAACTGAGCTCTGGTTGTTTTCTTTACTTAACAAAGAAATCATTCAAACTGAATCATCTGGTGTGTGATGATTACTCGATGAATCGACAGATTCATGGATTATGAAAATAATCTGTAGTTGCCGCTCTAATGTACAATGTTTTTATGTAAACATTGGAGCAAACGGTGAAATCTGTAGCTTCCTGTTCCTTCTCCAGCTCTACAGTCATTCAGCTGCTCTGTTGATAAACCCACTGCACAGAACAGAAGGAGAATTGAATTATTATTCTATTCTTTTTTATTATTATTATTATATATATATATATATTTATTATTATTATAATTATTATTCTATTATTATAGAATGAAACAGACTTTGTTCTTTGATAGAAACAGGAAGTGAAGGTGCAGACAGAACATTGTTGCCCTTTGTTTACTTATCCCATTCTTCTTCTGTGTTCTTGGTCTCGCTGCGCTGTGTCTCGCTGCGCTGTGTCTCACTGCGCTGTGTCTCGCTGCTGTGACGTTAGCTGGTGCTTATGACGTGATCATGGCGAGCTGGACTTCACTGTTGTGCAGCAGCTTCTGTCAGAACACGCCTGTGATGCAGCTGATGCTGATGTGTGATAAGAGCTGACTGACAGCATGTGTTGAGGACAGGAGAGGAATGAGGTCAGGACACGAGTTCTTCTCTATCTTACACTCGTCTTATTTAACAAAGACAAAGATTATCATCTGAATTATCATCTGAATCTGATAAGGTGCAGTTATTTCCCCACGTCACAGTTGAAACATTGATGTGGGTGTGTCAGCCACATTAGCTACGTGAATAGCATGACATTTAGTTCTTTGACTAAAACAAACTCTGTTTTTTGTTGAAATATGAGACGACTCTGTGTCCGACTGTGTTTTCATGTCGGGGATGGTGAGCAGTATCTCAAATATATTCAAACCAATTAGAAATGTGTACAAAGTAAATATTTGATCCTTTCTTGATCCTTAAATAGACCAGTGGACTGGACTTTACAGCCGAGTGCTCAGTCTTTGGTGAATTTTACAGGATTTGAAACCTTCGTTTTAAACTCTTTTTAGACTCTTTTAATCTTTCAGATTTGACAAAGGTGACGTCACGTTACAGGGACTTCAAACGGCTTCATATTTCACTGAAAGTGTCAAATTCTGCATTTTCACATAAAAAAAGCCCAAAAATGTCCAGCCTGCAGTTTGTTGCCGACGTGCATGTGCAGTGCTGTTGTTACAGTTCCTCTGTATTTAGGTCACATCCCGAGGGCTTCATTCACAGTGATGCGGGAGGCGCCGCTGTCTGTCATGAAATATTGATTTTAGATGCAGATGTTTCACATGTGTCACTGCACTGAGGCGGCGCACTGGCAACGAGAAGCTTCTTGGTTTTTGTCACCCGTCTCACCCGTCTCACCCGTCTCACAGCCTCTGATTCCATCTCTCAGTCAGTGAGAGTGTGTTAAAGGAATAGTTGAAACATTTTGTAAAATAAGATCACAATAAGTAAAGAAACATCTTGTGTTGTGTTTTCACTGGAGGTTTGACGAATCCTCCTAAAAATGATCGTTTAAAAGATTATGAATCGATTATGATGGCTGAATGAGAGCCAGCGCTACAGAGTCTAATCTGACCAGAATAATCTGGATTAAATCCTGACATGTAGAAAAAACATCATCTTCGATGAATATGGGGAAGAAGCAACGACATATTTACACATCTGTAACACAACCATAAACACACGGCTGATGTCAATACGAAGTCAATATAATTGTGTATTTAAGGGTGGATTCAAACAAATCATTAAGGTGCAATACTATAATTGATTTAGAATCCTCATCGAATAGTTTTCACACGTGTTCTTTACACGTAAAGACACTCTGACTCTTACTGTTCAGGAGGTTTGGAGTTTTAAAACTGTCGTTTAAAGCTGGTGGAATGATCGTTAAGTTATACTGAACTGCCCTTAAAGCAATAAAATACACGTCATGCAGCGTTGCTTACTTGAGTATTGAGAAACGGCCTCAAAGGCTCTGTCAAACCCTGGCACTTATCAACGACGTATGGAAATAGGTCCTGGTCTGGATGATGTCATACAGGAAGTGCTGAAACATTCAGTCTGAAAATAGCAGGAAACAGAAAATATCGAATAAAACAAGAACATAGAAACTATCCTCTTATACCATTTGCCCCCATTGTCCCTTTTTTAACATGATATTGTTGCACAGTGACATAATACAGTAAACCTGGTTAATGACTTTAAATTATAACTTTTATCTCCCTCTGTATTTCTGAAGTAACTGAACTCTCACTCAGTGCAGCTGAAACTCTGTTTTTTATTGTGTTATGTGACAGACGGACAGACGGACACATGTTCAGTGAAAACCTGAGGAAATCCAGAGAGAAAATCAGCGGTTTTACATCACAGCACTACTGCCTCCATCACTAAGTTCATTTAGGTTTAACTAAGTGACACAAACTTAACAAACAAAGCTAAAAATGCAGATTTTCACTGTTGACGTTGGTGCAGGAGAGTGAGTGACTGACAAACAACCAAAACTTTAGTTTCCTGTCAGAACAGGCTGTAGAGATATAGCACTAAAGAGATTCTTAATAAATGAGTCCTTCCTGAGATAATCAGCAAGATAATGTGTTTTTCTGCCTCTTCCAGCTCAGGAACATGTGTGTGCAAGACGGGAGTGTACGGTCCCAAGTGTGACGAGTGTCATCCGGGTTTCTTCCACTTCAGCAACACTGGCTGTCGACCCTGTCAGTGTCACAACCACACCAGCTCCTGCCACCCACAGTCTGGTGAGTCTGCTCAGCATGGATAACACCACTGAGGACGACAGGCTACTCAACTTACCATTACCCATTCCATTTAGTTTGAAAGGGTGCACTACACTGACGGATGCACTGACAGATACACTGACAGATACACTGACGGATACACAGACAGATACACTGACAGTTCTATTTGTTTAAAAAGAATGAAAACTCTGAAAGAAATCACAAACCTCATTTTCACTATTTTGTTTGACATAAAAATAAATTTTTGAATCAAGAAAATAATCAATAGATTTATGAAAAATGAAAATGAGCTTCATTGATGAACAGCTGTTATTTCTCACCATCACTGTTCCGCTGTGATGAAGGTCACTGACATAAGCCACTCCTTTGTTGACATGCTGCAGCTTAATGTTTGGAGGAAACGCCCGATAATCTATAGCTGCTGGCTGCAGGTGTCTGTGACCCACACACACACACACACACACACACACACACACACTCAGTGAAAACACCAGGCAAAAGATCCTTCACCAGATTCCAGCTCACAGGTGTTTTTGATCCATCACTTAACTTTTTGGATTTACTAAAGTACCAGAAACTTCTCAAACTAAGTTGAAGTGGAGCAGCAGCTCTAGTGTCTGCTGACGATAAAGCCGTGAGGTCATCTGTGCTGATCATGTGACCTTTGTTCTTTTGTGCAGGAGTTTGTTTGAACTGTGAGGGAAACACGCAGGGATCAAACTGTGACCAGTGTCAGCTCACTTTCTACCGCAGAGCTGGAGCCTCGCTGACCGAGGCTTGTTCCCCGTGTCCCTGCTCCAACATCACCTCCACCAGCACCTGTCACACCGGTCAGTGCCTGCTGCACACACACACACACACACACACGCACACGCACACACACACACACACACACAGTGTGTATGTGAGATAAGGACAATGAATCGTTCACATTGTCACCATTTGATTGAAATCCTTGGATCAATAAAAGTTCTGTTGTCATGAAATCAGCTTACAGAGCTTTTATATTATTTTTAGATTATTATTATATATAAGTAAGTATCCTGGTCGTGTGAGGGTGACGTACAGTGCCTCGGTTCACTTGTAATCATAAAACTGAAGCCTTTGTTTTCTGTGTTTTTTGAAATGAAAGCAGTTCTGTTGATGAAAACTGAAGCTGATGCATTGAAAACACAGCACACAGGTGTCTGATGAGTGTGTTTCTAGTGCAGAATGATGCACAACTGTAGACTGGAGTGTTTCGTGTGCTTCTCTCACCTCCAGGCTGCTTCTGAGGTCTCTGACCTACAGTCTGGCTCATGTTTCTAAACCTTACCCTGGTTCAACAGTCATGTTGAATCTCCACCCTCTTGTGTTGTCCTGTTAGGAGGAAACAGTGTTGCCGTCATGTTGTGGCCTGCCTCTGCTCTGTCACAGCACAACGCTGCATATTTCTGCATGTCCCAGTGTCTCAGTGTCTGCTACATCACATCCTCTACAACTCCTTTTTATTCAAGCAATCTCCAAATTCCGCTCAGGTTGAGCTACAATGATTCCTTCCCTCCCTGTGTTGACTTGTTCCTCGTTTATTTATTTTTAAGTTACGTCACTTAAGTTTTAAGAGCCACAACAAGTCCTCACCACACCCTCGTCTGTCCTGTCTTGACTTGTCCTTCTCCACTTGCATAGCTCTTCTCATTTACAGGTAATGTATGTAAAATAGGCACAATGGCGACCTCTAGCATTTGAAACCGATACTGCACTTCAAAAAGTGTGAGTGTCACTGCTGCTAAAGTTTCTGTCTGTCTTCTAACACTTTATCCTCCACAGGAGGGTCGGGGGTGCTGTGCCAATCTCAGCTGACATAGGGCCATAGGCGGAGTCACACCCTGATAGGCGGAGTCACACCCTGATTTAGGGCCAATTTAGAGAGAAATGTAATGTAAATGTAAATGTAATGTACTTTTATCATTTGTAAGAGAATTTGAATGTTGAAGTCTGATAGTTGCAGGTTGTGGGTTCAATTCCTGGCTTCACTGAATGTGTACTCTATGTGCACATAGATGCTCTGTGCTAATGTGACGAACGTCAATATCTGGACCAGTGTCTCTGCTCGCTGTGTGTGAACACAGCTGGTGCTTCCTCCTGATTACATCACCTCAGCAGCTCAGGGGTTGTGTGTGCGCGCGTGTGTGCGCGCGTGTGTGCGTGCGTGCGTGCGTGTGTGTGTGTGTGTGTGTGTGTATATGAGGGCTGTGTAAACAATGCATTCTGTCGTTTAAAGGCTGTTGCCGTTCTATTATTTAGTCAAATGTATTTATATTAAATGAATTATAGTTTGAAAACACATGGTTGACAAAGGTGGTTCAGGCGTCTCACGTGTGTCTCTGTCTCCACGTCCAGACTCCAGTGGCTCTCAGGTGTGTGACCAGTGTCTTCCGGCGTACAGCGGCTCACAGTGTAACGAGTGCAGCGCCGGCTTCTACAGGTCGTCGGGCTCCTGTGTTCCCTGTGACTGCAGTGGTAACGCAGACCCGCGAGGCCCCGCCCAGCTCTGTCACCCCGACACTGGTCACTGCCTCCGCTGCATCAACAGCACGACTGGAAACCAGTGCCAGCTGTGTGCTGCTGGATACACGGGCGACGCCCGCGCACAGAACTGCACACGTCTGGGTAAAGACTGACTCCTCCTCCTGCACTGATTACATCATCATCATATCACTAGTTTGTGTCGCGTATAAAGCTGCAGACTCCGCCCACATTGAGAAGGTTCTCTGAAGTGATGGAGAACAGCTGCAGCGCAGGACCGATCGCTCGCCGTCTCTAATCGTACACGATTCTCTCTCATCAGTTCAGTCTCAGTCTGATTCTCAGTCAGTTCACATCTTAACCGTCAGCATTCATTTGTCCATTATGGGCTGTCGTCCTCCTCAGAGCTGACCCTGATATAAATATTAAAGGCTCATTTTGTAATGAAAAGCAATAATTCATGAAATCATGTGACTGTACACTCATTTCTGCCAAACTGGACCTTTAAGTCTAGTTTTATTGTGATTTATTTGAATCTGTTTTTCCTCCTCTGGTCTCTGCACTGCTCATGGGCACAATGTTAGTGTTAACCAGCACAGTTACATTCTTTCACTGATGTTTATCGTCTTCTTTCTCCTCAGCTCCCCGGATCCTTCCCACAGCAGCAGGTACAACCACCTCCGCTGTGTCCTCCCTGTCTACCACCAGCTCCTCACTAACCTCCTCCACAGCCTCCACGCCCAGCGGCGGCAGCAGCAGTGGCAGCAGCAGCAGCAGCAGCAGCAGCAGCAGCAGCAGCGCGGCCGCGTCCACGGCCCAGGTCCTGCTGACCAGCCTGAGCAGCCCCACAGACAACACCACGGCACTGACCCAAGTCTCCTGGACACAGTTCAACATCATCATCCTGGCCGTCATCATCCTGGTGGTGGTGGTGCTGCTGGGCTTCGTGGGTGGCGTGTATACGTACAGAGAGTACCAGAACCGCAAGCTCAACGCCCCCTTCTGGACCATCGAGCTGAAAGAGGACAACATCAGCTTCAGCAGCTACCACGACAGCATCCCTAATGCCGACGTGTCGGGTCTGCTGGAGGATGAGGCCAACGAGGTGGCGCCCAACGGTCAACTGGCTCTGACCACACAGAACAACTGCTACAAGGTCTAGTTTCATCGTCCCCTGGAGCTGCACACACACACACACACACACACACACACACACTGATGTATGACGACAAAACGCTGCTGGAAAAAGTACCAAATCCAAAGCTCTGCTCGTTCTTAACCTGCTCGCCTACATTTCAACTGACGTACAACTGAAGCAGATGCTTTTTTATACGACTCTTTTGTGGAATCAATGAACAGGATCCAAAGAAAAAAAGGTGTCTGGTTAGGTTCTGCCTGCAGGTGGCACTGTTGTGATCCTTTCAGCAGCAGCAGTGTGGGACACTCTTTAAGTTATGACTGGATCACGTGGAGCAGTGGTCCAACACTGAGACTATGATTGTTATTTAACTGAGTTTTATTCTGTTCTTATTTATTGGTTAACGTTTAATTTTCAGGAGAATTGCTGCACATGTGTGACGTGTTTTATCTCCATGTGCTGTTGAATGGCCAGCGTGTTGTCATGTATGTGACAGACAGACAGACAGACAGTCTAAGGGGAAGATGAAGGCTGCTGGTAACAACCTCATCTTTTGTTAATCGCTTCCTTTATGTTAAAGGGATAGTTCTGGTTTTGGAGTGTGGTTGTGTTCAGCGCTGATTGTGATGAGAATCAACAATAATTAAAGGCTCGCCTCATAAAATGTTGTTTTCACTGCTTTGTTTCACTCTCACACCGAGCTCCACAGACGAGATGAGCATGGACACAGACACAGGAGGAGGAGCTTAGTACAATCTGAAAGTGTCACTAATGAGGCAGCAACAGATCAACAACTGTGTGCTCTATGGACTTTGGTGTGGGAGAGTGAGTGGTTTGAAAAAAAAGAAAAAAGAGTCAACTCATTCTTGCAACCACACGTCAATCACCTGAACAATCCCTTAAAGGGTGTGGCTCACCTGGTTCATCTGAGAGGATTAACATTCACGCGCCGCAACATCTGTTGTGTAATCTGGACGGCTCTTTGCTGCTGTGTGTGTGTGTGTGTGTGTGTGTTCTTGTATGGATATCTCTGAGAGGACCAAAACACTTACAAACCATAGGAAGTGAAGACACTTTGGCTGGTCCTCACTTCCTGTCACGCCTTCAAAGGGCTTCTTGAGGGTTAAGGCTTGGTTTCAGGGTTAGGCGTTTAATTTTGATGGTTAAGGTTATGATAAGGAAATGCATTATTTGTATAGTGTCCTTACTATGAGTGTGCGTGTGCGTGTGCATGTGTGCGTGACAGAGGTTGGGCTCTGTGACTCATTCCCTGTTGTCTTGGATATAAACCGTACAAACAGGAAATCAACAAACTGTTCTGGAGTGAAACCAGACTGTACTGTAAAAAATGATTATTAGTTACAGTGAAGTTGCATCAGCTTCCACATTAACACATGAAGCTCCAGCATCAAAGCCTCACGCCTGATCCTGTGTGTGTGTGTGTGTTTTATTTTGGTTTTCATTGAATGATGTGCTTTTTTTTTTAATCACAATGAATAAGTAAATGCTAATTATGGAATTGTCTCCTCAGGTACTGGCTCTTTCCCTAATGTGATCACTGTAAATATAAATACTGTACAGATGAATGTGAATAGTAGCATTATTAATGTACAGTTAGTAAAGTGTGTGTGTGTGTGCGTGCATACACTGTCACTCAACAAGGTCTCAACCTTTCAGTGTCGGGGTTTGATGCTGCTGCTGTCGGCCCACAGCTTCTTTTGTATTTTTTATTGCTTAATATCACTGGACTTTGCCATATATGCAAACACGGGGACAAGAAAACACCATGAACCTGCAGCAGAGAAATGAACTGAACTGTAAATATTACTCTGAAATAAAAGTGGGCTTTAACTGTGTGTGTGTGTGTGTGTGTGTGTGTGTGTGTGTGTGCGCAGCCCTCCGTGTCTCCTCTGTGACGCGTCAATAAACACATTTTTACAATAAGGGGACATTATTTAATATTAACTGCTAATGTTTGAACGAACCATTTAATGGTGTTATTCAGGTTAATGAAGGTATTCATGGTTTATAAAGCTAACATTGTAATGCATTACTTAAAGGAAAGATCATTTTTTACTGTGTTGCTTGTGTTGTGATCCAATCATATTAAGTACAAGTAGAAGTCATTGGATCGTTGCAGCAACGTCACACAGAAAAGGTGTCGGATGTTGACCCAAGACCACAGTGAGCATCGGTGCTGAGTTTGAACGCTGGTGTGGAAGTGACGCCATGGTGGCTCTGGTTCTACTGGACAGGTACGTTCACGTTTGTTGTTTTTCGGCATCACTTTGACTCAAATGTAGCCTCTGCTCAAACCAGGATGTCCAACCCTGCATTTAACTGAACTTTTATTACTGCATCTCTTAACAAAGACTTCACTAATACACAACGAAGGTGTAAAAACTACAATGAGGGCGTTGTTTCTGACTCCCAGAACATGTGATGTGCTTCATTGTAGATGATTTGAGAGGATTTTCCCGACACAGATGTTATAAATCTAAATTTGACAAATGAAGCAAAGTCACATTGAATCGAAAGGTTTCCACTTATGTCTGCAAAGCATCCAAAATCTATCCAATCTTTAAACATAATAAATAAACAGAATCATTAACTGGCCGGAGAAAGCGAGGTCAAAGTTTGTGGCAGACTGCAGACTTATAACAACATTAAATGATGTTAATTCATGGACCTTTACTGTAAACCTGCTTTTGCTCACATTTATCAAAAGCTGTGGTCGATGAGTTAGGTTAGTCACGCGCCGAGAAACGAAAGGCAAGTTTACCGGCCGTGTTTGTAGCCCATGCTCTGTGTTGTGTTACACAGAGCTAACATAGATATTGTCACTGGCTGATGACAGACGTATGAGTCACGCTCTGCCCCGCCCACCAATGAGCCAACCATCTGCTTTATAATACTTGACCTTGTTGCATCACTGTGAGTGAAACAATAACAGGGAGAAGTAAAAGCTCTGACTCATCATTGGAACATGTGTCTTCAGACATAAGCAGAGGATTTCATCTGTATCACTGTATCCTCGTGAACACTGTGGACACTGTGGATTATTTGTGGATTAAATAGTTCATGTATTTATTTATTTATTTATTTATTTATGTTTTAAATTGTTTTACTGGTTTTCTTTTCTCCCAAATAACAACACCAAAGTAGGCGGAGTCAAAGACAGTATTAAGGCCCGTGGTTAGTAGCCACAGTAAAGGAGTTCCACCTATACTGACATCTAGTGGCCAGACTGAAGAGTTACAGAATATGATACAGCAGTGTGTTTATGAAGTCCTTTAGTGGTTTTGTTGGCTTCTGGTAAAAGTCTCTTGCCACAAAAACGAGATGTGTAATGTTAAATATGCTGACATTTAAACTTACTCAAGTACTGTTTTATAGTTCAAATTAAAAGAGACTTGACCTCTTTTACACTTTTACTGTCATATACATGTATTACTGTATAGATCTTAGAGCTATTGTTTGTGAAAAAGTGAAGGATGAAGTGTTTCCTTCATGAGTTGAAGCAAAATCAACTCCTTAAAACGCCTCTTGATCAGATGATGATTGAACCAGACAATCAAACGCAGTCGAGAATTAACACGAATCGAGTAAGAAAATGCAATCAAGTGACGTCTTAATGTAGATGTTTTTAAAATGATATATATATATATATACATGAATGTGTGTGTGAGTGTAAAAATAATGTTATATTAAACTGCAGTTAGATTAAATCTAATCTAATTTGCATATCAGTCGTATATCATATTCATGAAAGTAATGCATCTCTTAGGTTATGAGACTGTAAAACCTTCTGTCTTCAGATGCGCTGTTGAGATTTCTTAATCCACTTCCTGCAAATCCTGTGTACACACACACACACACACACACATCACCACAGCATCAGCTGACCCTCCGCCTCCACCTTATTTTGAACGTTACATTTTATACTTCGTGGGTGTGAGTGAGTGAATGAATGAATGAAATGAGAAGTGCGGAGGAGTGAGGAATGAGGAGGACCAACCTCCTCACTCGTCTGTGAAGAGGAAGTTACTCAGGCATAGAAGTGGATCCCAGCCTCAGTGTGAAGAGGAGCGACATGGAGCGAAGACACTCAGTGACCGCGCTCGCGAGGACACAATCCTTCCTGCACAGAACGGCTTGTTTTCTCACGGTGCTCGCGCTGCTGCTGCTGCTGATTTTTGCTGCTGTGACGTTTCAGCTGCTGATCATTGTCATGGAGAGAGGAGACCGTCACCAGGTAACGCTGTAACTGCTGTACACGTGCTCTTCCTCCCCCTCCTCCCCCTCCTCCTCCTCACGATATTAGAAAGTGAGTTTGGCCTCAGCATGAGGAAGACCTGAGTTTTTTATCTGCGCCACTTAGTGTGCACGTGCTCATGTCGCAGCTTCCATTCACCAACTTTTATTATCAGAACATTGTCATTATGAACAAATGATATTTTTAAGTCTTAAGTTTTCTTATAGCTTATCTTAAATATGGAGGACGGAGAATAACAGTGAATACAGGGATGAATGAATGAATGAATGAATATTCAGTCTTTTATTTATTTATGCATGTATTATTGTATTTAGTTATTCATTCATTTATCTATTTATTAATGTCTTCGTGGGTTTTTGGTCTCCACAGTGGAGTGTCTAAATAAAATCACAGTATTTGTACCTTTATATATTTACATATATACATGGCTCCCTCATATATAAAATACATATGATGGGACTGGAAATGAAAACAGAGAAGGTAAAACATGTGTGTGTATTTTATCATGTGCATAATACTGGATTTACATGTTTGTAATAAAAGAAATAGTTCTTTCTGAATGTTTGTCATTGGTTTGTTTCCAGGGTGAAAAGGACACTGTCAGACTCTCACCAGGTACGTGTCTTTACAGTGATTAAAGAAATGTGAATAGACAATAGAGGCTGTGTTGATGTTACTCATCCGTCATTGTGTTGTACCCCACACACACACACACACACAGGCAGCAGCAGCAAACAACAGCAGATTCCTGATGTGATGAAGCCTTGTGCCATAATAAGAGGTAACACATTATATATGTTTTTTTGTGGTCCTCAAACAAATTTAGCTAAAAGAAACACGACTGGATCAGATAAATGTAAAAAGTGATGCATATCACAGACGGGATAACATTTCAACATCTTTGAATGATGTCTGTGTAAGAATGTGGTAACAATGAGAATGTCTGCATTGTGTCATGAGCTTCTACTGAAGATGACTGAGAAGGTCATCACGTCAGATGATTCTGAACAAACTAGTAAACTTTTAGTGATGAATACATACAGTATGTACATTAATAACCTATTTTTGCTTCTCTTCCTGTTCCAATCCTCTGGCAGCTCCTTGTTGTAATAACACGAATGGCAAATACCTTCTGTGGGAGCATGAGCAGGGCATGGCCCGCTGTCTTGGAGGTTTCCATTACTCTGATGGAGACCTTGTGGTGCCCAGAAAAGGCATGTACAGAGTCTTCCTGCAGATCACCTTTGCGAGTAAGACCAAGTGCTCCGGCGAGCTACCGCTCAAAATCATTGTGTTTGCTCTCATGGAGAGTTACAATGAAGACATACATTTGCTGTCATCTGTCGACACAGTGAATTGCAACATGACGCAATGGAAGAAATCCCTCCATACGACTGGCATCGTTTACCTGGAGGCGAAGAGTAGACTACGCGTGAAGTCGTCCTACCCTGAACTTATCATAAGCGATGAAAACTTTGTGTTCTTTGGTGCAGAACTTGTCACTGAGTTACCTGACAGCGAGATCTAAATGACCCCTCCACTCCAAACAGACTAACAATATTTTTCAATGTGTCCCCTTTTAAGTGTTGCCTTTTTGTCATTTCATATACATACATATGTATTTAAATGATTGCAAACAAGAATAAAGTGTCTTCAGTTGAGGGACATATAGCACTGTTGCCTCACAGACACTGGGGAATATGGAAGTCCAACACATGCCTGTCAAAGACAACTTTAAATGAGTGTCAGTGTGGAGCCCTGCACAGTAGCTGGGTTTGCTGTGTGCACTGTGTGTCAGAGCTCAGGAACATTCTAAAGCTGATGATACGCTGAAGATTCTTCTCCGTTTCATATCTTTGTCAACTGCAAACCTACACAAATCCAGTCATTGCAAATTCTAATCAAGCTAATCAGTGTTCAATCAGCAGCTCTGTTGAACATCCTGATGTCAGTTACTGTTCGTTTGATCCCTGAGGACAAAAGTGTGTCTCATGCACTTCTGCAGTGAAGGCCACAGCATCCTGAGATGTTTTTGTAGAATTCTGTTTCCTGACCTCCTGGTGCTTTTAGTTCACAGTAATAAACATCAACATTTTTTGGGGAAATGATGATTTATTATTATTGTTATTATTATTGTTGTTGTTATTATTATTTTTTATTGGGAATTAAGTGTAATTAAAAAGTAACCTAATTTAGATTCGGGGCTAAGATGTATGTATTTTGGTGATTGATTCCTGTCTCACCTGTGAAGGGGTGTGTCCAGGTCACGCTCCAGCTTTGTGGCTACAGAGCAAATTAAATGCATCTTAATGTATTAGATCGCCCCTTTGTTGGTCTCATATATAATGACGTTGCTTGGATTGTTTTTTCTTTTAGTTTCTATGCAAAGTCAACTGGAGATTATTGTTTAATAAATATCAATAAATCAAGATCAAAACTCTGTGCGTGCTTTCAAGGAAATGTGTCGGACTATCTGTGCCCTGCGCATCATTGTCTTTGTAAAGTGCTGTTGTCGTCATTGTTGAGTCCATTGTTTGTTTCCTCTTGTTGAGTTTCATCTATAGCTTATTAAAGTCTATAATGATGTGGAATTGTTGCATTCTGTCATTCTGTCTTCCCTGAAAGTTTTCTCTTGCATTTATTGTAAAACTATACTAGTACTATTGTACTTGATTTACATTATGCTGAAATGAATTATTAATCAATAGCAACAGCAAAAATGACCCCTATTGTATCTTCAAAAAAAGAAAAACATTAGGAAATGAGATGAGGTGATTTAAAAAGCATGGTGGATGAAAGTATACAGCACAGGACTTTTATTTAACCTTTATTTACTGGAGTTAAACCCTCAGGAGTATTGTAGGAGTATTATAACAAACAAGGTCAATTAATTAGGTAATTACATTCAGCAGTATATGATAATCAGAATATGATCAGTTCTTTGGGCCATTAGTCAAGTACTAATGGCCCAAAGAACTGATCATATTATCATTTGCACATATTAGTGAGACAAATAAACAGACAAAGTTTGTAATAGGCTGTTAGCGCAGAGTCTCTGAGCCTTGCTTAACCCAACACACACCCACAATACTGTGACTGATCACCTTTATTACCTGCTCTTAAAAGTATGTACATATACATGTATATACATATATATGTAAATGTATAGATAAATATGTATATATATGCATATATATGCATATATATACATATATATGTACATATATATGTACATATATATGTACATATACATACATATATGTATATGTACATATATATGTAAATATATGGATGTATATGAATATATATATATCATTGCGACCATGATGTCTTTCGCACACAGGGTACCGGTCTTAACCACTGAGCGTGTATATATCTGTATGTATATATATATGTATATATTTGTCTCATTTTGGACGACATACTATAATATGACTTTTTGACTTATTGTGGAGGACATACTATATAGTATGACTTTTT
>NW_025321213.1:0-19494 GCF_019176455.1 Solea senegalensis | reverse complement strand
AAAGTCTTAAACCTAAGTGACACCACTCAATAAGTAGTTGGTTACCACGGCAACTGCATGCAGCCAGTTTTGTGTGAATAGTTTCCTCAGCCACAGTTTGAGATGATTTCACTGCAGCTCAGTCTGTTTATTTTCTCTTTTCTTTTTATGTTTTTTTTATTTCAACGAGGCATCGTTAAGTTTGGGTGTATTTTTAGTTTTCTTGCTTCTCTGCTGACCCTGAGCTTTTTACAAGGTTGCATCTGTTTGCTGCAGATGGACTGAGTTTGTGTTGATTTCAGCGTTTAGCTGGATAATGACTTGTTATTCCAACAATATTATACAATCATATTCAACTCCATCAAAACACAGTCGCTCCACAAACTGTGCTTGTTGTTTCATATGGAAAAGAACTCATTACTTTTATTGATGGGACTGAGACCTGTTGTGAAGTCTCACATGGAGACAGTGTTTCTCAGTCCTGGTCCTCAGTCCTGGTCCTCAGGTATGTCTCACTGTCCCACTGTCCCACGTGTTAAAAGACGTTTCCCTGCTCCAACAAACCTGAATCCAGGACCAGGATTAAGAAACACTAGTCTAAAAGACAGGTGTCAGAGCTGAAGATGCTGAGTTTATGGTTGGGAGTGACAGGATTAGAAATGAACATATAATCCAGGGTTTGCAGATAAAGTCAGAGAGTGACGAATGAGATGGTCACATGCAGAGGAAGGAGAGTTCTACTGGACCACAGAGAAGGTTCACGAGGACAAGACACAGAGACACAGAGACACAGAGACAGAGAGACAGAGAGACACAGAGACACAGAGACAGAGAGACAGAGAGACACGGAGACACAGAGACAGAGACAGAGACAGAGAGACAGATGACCTGCTGTGGCGACACCTGAAGGAAGAAGAACTTTATTATACTAACTCTCCGTGTCGTCGTTACCTTTATTATTTTTTGGAAGGACCGTGTGGAAATGCGTTCCCTTTATTATTTTTAACTCTCGTTAATGCGTCGTTCCCTTTTATTACCTTTCTCCGTTATGCGTCGTTCCCTTTATTATTTTTTAACTCTCATTAATGAAATGCGTTCCCTTTATTATTTTAACTCTCCATTATGCGTCGTTCCCTTTATTATTTTTAACTCTCCGTGTAAATCGTTCCCCGCTATTATTTTTAACTCTCCGTGTCGTCGTTGCATTTATTATTTTTAACTCTCCGTGTAAATTAGGTTCCCTTTATTATTTTTAACTCTCCGTGTAAATGCGTTCCCTTTATTATTTTAACTCTCCGTGTAAATGGATTTCCCTTTATTATTTTTAACTCTCCGTGTAAATGCGTTCCCTTTATTATTTTTAACTCTCCGTGTAAATGCGTTCCCTTTATTATTTTTAACTCTCCGTAGCCGTGAATTTGCATTTATTATTTTTAACTCACGTGTAAATCCGTTCCCTTTATTATTTTAACTCTCCGTTAATAGATGATTCCCTTTATTATTTTTAACTCTCCATTAATGATAGATTCCCTTTATTACTAACTCTCCGTGTAAATAGATTTCCCTTGTTATTTTTAACTCTCCGTGTCGTCGTTCCCTTTATTATTTTTAACTCTCCATTATTAAATTAGATTTCCCTTTATTATTTTTAACTCTCCCGTGTAAATGCGTTGCATTTATTATTTTTAACTCTCCGTGTAAATGCGTTCCCTTTATTATTTTAACTCTCGTGTAAATGGATTCCCTTTATTATTTTAACTCTCCGTGTAAATGCGTTCCTTTATTATTTTTAACTCTCGTGTACATTAGATTTCCCTTTATTATTTTTAACTCTCCGTGTCGTCGTTCCCTTTGTGTATTTTTTAACTCTCGTGTAAATGCGTTCCTTTATTATTTTAACTCTCGTGTCGTGGGTGCATTTATTATTTTAACTCTTGTCGTCGTTGCATTTGTATTTTTAACTCTCCGTGTCGTCGTTCCCTTTATTATTTTTAACTCTCCGTGTAGAGTAGTTCCTTTATTTATTATTTTTAACTCTCCATTGACCGTCGTTCCTTTTATTATTTTTAACTCTCTCCGTCGCGTCGTTCCTTTATTGGCTTTTTAACTCTCCCGTGTAAATGCGTTCCTTTATTATTTTAACTCTCCGTGTAAATGCGTTCCCTTTATTATTTTTAACTCTCCGTGTAAATGCGTTCCCTTTGTGTACAACTTTCTCCGTGTGACCGTTGCATTTATTATTTTTAACTCTCCATTAGCCGTCGTTCCCTTTTATTATTTTTAACTCTCCCGTGTAAATGGGTTCCCTTTATTATTTTTAACTCTGTCGTCGTTCCTTTATTATTTTAACTTTCTCGATATTGATGCGTTCCCTTTATTATTTTAACTCTCCGTGTCGTGTTCCTTTATTATTTTTAACTCTCCGTGTAAATGGATTTCCTTTATTATTTTAACTCTCCGTGTAAATCGTTCCTTTATTGTTTTTTAACTCTCCGTGTAGATGGGTACATTTATTATTTTCACTCTCCGTGTAAATGCGTTCCCTTTAGTATTTTTAACTCTCCGTGTAAATGCGTTCCCTTTATTATTTTTAATAAAATGCGTTCCCTTTATTATTTTTCTCGTGTCGTCGTTCCCTTTATTATTTTTAACTCTCCGTGTCGTCGTTCCTTTATTATTTTACTCCGTGTCGTCGTTGCCATTATTTTTAACTCTCCAGGTATTAGATGCGTTCCTTTATTATTTTAACTCTCCGTTAATGATGGATTCCTTTATTATTTTAACTCCGTGTAAATGCGTTCCTTTATTATTTTAACTCTCCGTCTAATGAAGTGGATTCCTTTATTATTTTAACTCTCCGTGTAGGTGGATTCCTTTATTATTTTTAACTCTCCATTAATAAATGCGTTCCCTTTGTATTTTAACTTTCTCCGTGTAAATTAGATTGCATTGTATTTTAACTCTCCCGTGTCGTCGTTGCATTTTATTATTTTTAACTCTCCATTATGCGTCGTTCCTTTATTATTTTTAACTCTCGTGTAAATGCGTTCCTTTATTTAACTCTCCCCTGTCGTCGTTCCCTTTATTATTTAACTCTCCGTGTAAATGCGTTCCCTTTATTATTTTTAACTCTCGTGTAAAGTCGTTCCCTTTATTATTTTAACTCTCCGTGTCGTCGTTCCCTTTATTATTTTAACTCTCCGTTAACCGTCGTTCGCTATTATTTTAACTCTCGTTAATGCGTCGTTGCATTTATTATTTTTAACTCTCCGTGTGCATTAGTTCCTTTATTATTTTTAACTCTCGTGTAAATGCGTTCCCTTTATTATTTTTACCCCAACTCTCATTGTCGTGGATTCCCTTTATTATTTTTTAACTCTCCGATGTCGTCGTTCCCTTTATTATTTTAACTCTCGTGTCGTCGTTCCTTTGTTATTTTAACTTTCTCCGTCGTCGTTCCCTTTATTATTTTTAACTCTCCATTAGCCGTCGTTCCCTTTATTATTTTACCTCCTCCGTGTAAAATGCGTTGCATTTATTATTTTTAACTCTCTCCGATATTAAATTAGGTTCCCGCTATTATTTTTAACTCTCCGTGTCGTCGTTCCCTTTATTATTTTTAACTCTCCGTGTCGTCGTTCCTTTATTATTTTAACTCTCCGTTATGCGTCGTTCCTTTATTATTTTAACTCTCCGTTAATGGAATGGATTCCTTTATTATTTTAACTCTCCGTTATTAAATTTTCGCTATTATTTTTAACTCTCCGTTAATGATAGATTCCCTTTATTATTTTAACTCTCCATTAATAAATGCGTTGCATTTATTATTTTTAACTCTCATTAATGAAATGAATTCCCTTTATTATTTTAACTCTCCCGTGTATTAGATTCCTTTATTATTTTTAACTCTCATTAACCAAATTCGTTCCCTTTATTATTTTTAACTCTCCGTGTCGTGAATTCCCTTTATTATTTTTTAACTCTCCGTGTGTCGTTCCCTTTATTATTTTTAACTCTCCGTGTGATGGGTGCATTTATTATTTTTAACTCTCCGTGTCGTCGTTCCGCTTTATTATTTTAACTCTCATTATTAGATACGTTCCCTTTATTATTTTAACTCTCTGTGTCGTCGTTGCATTTATTATTTTTAACTCTCCATTAATGCGTCGTTCCTTTATTATTTTTAACTCTCCGTTATGCGTCGTTCCTTTATTATTTTTTAACTCTCCGTGTAAAATGCGTTCCCTTTATTATTTTAACTTTCTCTGTCGTGGATTCCCTTTATTATTTTTAACTCTCGATGTAAATGGATTCCTTTGTATTTTTAACTCTCTGTGTAATGGATTGTTGCATTTATTATTTTTAACTCTCCGATGTGGAGTCGTTCCTTTATTATTTTAACTCTCCGTTAATGAGTGGGTTGCCTTTATTATTTTAACTCTCCGTTAATGAGTAGATTTGCATTTATTATTTTAACTCTCCGTTAATAGATGGATTCCCTTTATTATTTTTAATCCGTTATTAGTGGTTCCTTTACTATTATTTTTAACTCTCCGTGTAAATGCGTTCCTTTATTATTTTAACTCTCCGTGTGATGCGTTCCCTTTATTATTTTTAACTCTCCGTTATGCGTCGTTCCCTTTATTATTTTTAACTCTCCGTTATGCGTTGTTGCATTTATTATTTTAACTCTCCGTGTAAGTAGTTCCCTTTATTATTTTTAACTCTCACGTGTAAGATTTGTTGCATTTATTATTTTAACTCTCGTGTATGCGTCGTTCCCTTTATTATTTTTAACTCTCTGTATGCGTTATTTGCATTTATTATTTTAACTCTCCGTGTCGTCGTTCCCTTTATTATTTTAACTCTCCATTAGCCGTCGTTCCCTTTATTATTTTTAACTCTCCGTGTCGTCGTTCCCTTTATTATTTTTAACTCTCCGTGTCGTCGTTGCATTTATTATTTTTAACTCTCCGTGTCGTCGTTGGCTTTCTTTATTTCCCGGAGTTTGAAAATGCTTATTAAAAATCAGTTTGATAAGAACACACACACACCTGCACTTTGTAATTAATCTCCTTTTTCATTTATTTATTTTTTTAAAAGGACACTGTCAGGTTTTTTGAAAACCTTAGAGGGAATAAAAATGTCTAAAATATGATCCCCATTAAAATAAAGTACACTTTAAATCCAAAGCAAATTGATACTAGACTCCAATCACTGACACTGACGCTGATCTATGAGGTAATTAAGACGTAAAACACTTTTGTGACCCTCGACTAATATATTTTTATCATCGTTAAGCGAAGCACGGGATTTTCATTCCTTCCAAATGGACGTGTGAAGTTTCTGCTCTAGGATTATAAAGTTTCTACATTTTTGCTTGACTGGGACGTACACAGAGATCGTTGAAGGGATTTTTCTTTTAACGAGGGATAAAGAATCAAGTTCTTCATTTTTCAGCAAAACTGATAAAACCAGAACCTTGAGAGTGGAGTAGTGTACTTCATTTAGAGCCGGAGACCAAGTTTCAGGGCTTTTTTTCCCAATGTGTTCAACTTCATACAGGATAATCTTAATAGAATCTTGTGTGTGTGTGTGTGTCTGTGTGTGTGAGAGAGGCACAGACACAAACACAGCTCCACAGACAGAGAGGAGCTGCAGCTCATCAGTCAGACAGACAGTCAGACAGACAGTGTGTATGACTCTCCTGTGGATGCTGCTGCAGTTTAGCTGTAAAACACAAACACGGCTGAACTTGAACTGTTTCTCTGAAGGTCAACAAAACAAACAGCAGCGTGGAGCCATTAAAATCCCCCAAAACCTTGAAATCCAATAACAAGCATGATGTGATTGTTCCACATCATATCACACACACACTAACTGATATGATGCTGTAAAGTGAGCGACTACACGGTGAGCTGCTGCTGCTGCTGCTGCTGCTGCTGCTGCAGAGTTGGTTTCAGTTGCTAGGAAGCAGAGAGAACAGTGAGAGACAGAAGAAAACACAGAATCCACCTCTGTTTTCATCACATGTTCCTCCTTCACTGCAGCTGCAGCTTTATTTTCTTTCTTTTGTCACAGAACGATTCTTAAAGAGACATTTTACTACAAACACAGTAAAAATAAGGTTTTTAAAATCGATAACCTGAATCACGTCACTAACGACAGTAAAATAATATTAACAGTTTTTCTACATGTGTATTGTAACATTATACCACCTGTAAATTTGCGTATTCACAGAGGTTATTTTTGTTTGTGTCGTTACTGGGAAAACATTTCAACAGAATCATCTTAACAAATATAGACTCGTTAAATTATTTAATGTTCATGGAAATGTAAATATGAAAAAAATAATAAAATATTTAATATTAAATGTGTCCTTTTCAATTTCAGGGTGTGTATTTATCATTATATATGTTTTATAACTTATATAATTATCTATCATTCATATATACATATGTATAGATTATACTCAACATTATCCGATTCCAAATGATCTGATTCAACATAATCTGGTTCAACATAATCGGATTCAACATAATCGGATTCAACATAATGAGATTCAAAACAATCTGATTAAACATGATTTGATTCAACATGATTTGATTCAATATGATTTGATTCAACATGAGCTGATTCAACATGAGCTGATTCAACATGATCTGATTCAACATGAGCTGATTCAACATGAGCTGAACGAGCTGAGATCGTCATTATTTCAGTCTGTCAGTATATGTCAGTGCTATTATCACTGTCTTACTATTTCAATATCTGAGGTTAAAATAACACTTCATTTTATAGGCTTGTAATATTTCTGTTTAAATTGTATTATTGGCATGAGTTCATGCTGCTTATTCTACATCCTTTTCACTTCTGTAACCACGTGAATCGACTCAGTGTGCGGTCATTCAAGTTCAGTCTTTTGTATGCTTGTTATGCACCAATGACAACAGAACAAATTCCTTGTATGTGCAAATCATACTTGGCAAAAAAGCTCGGATTCTGATTCTGATTCTGATTCTGAAGATAAACTTCAGCAAAAACAAAACACTCAGTGAAACCAACTCTAATCCAATCTAACACTTTTTAGAGTTGTGTTAGTTAGTTAGTTGGTTGGTTAGTTAGTTAGTTGGTTGGTTGGTTGGTTAGTGTGGTCATGAGGCCAGGACAGTTGTGTTTGTGGTCACATGTCATGTTTCTCACAACAACAACAGCAGCTGTGATGAAACGTCGTTTCCTCTCATATTTACTCTGATTTTAAGAGGGAGATTTCTGACCTTGATGCCCCTCACTCTCTAATTCATGAGACGTTATGATCTCATAAATTTGAAAATTGTGACCAATCAGTGAGTGATATAAAACTGCCGTTTTATAGTTCAGTTCATCTGGGGTCAGCGATTAGGTTCAGCCACTGCACGCTTTTTACAGCACTGAGGAAATTCATTCATTCATTCAAGAACGTGAGAACTCACTGATGTCACAAGTGAATCCAGATCCATGACACCAGCGCCACTAAAATCTCACCATGTTTTCCCTGGGTCACAACCAACAACCAAAAACACCACTTACTTTTTCAGTTATTTTCTCAAACACACAAAAACTGCTCTTAACAACAACTAGGAATATTGCGCCCCCTTGTGGCAACAGGAAACACCATGTTTGACCGTTCTGTTTGAATAGAAGTTATCGGATCCACCTCAAATTCGGTTAAATCACTCACTAAAAACACAATTTTAATTGTAAGTGGTGAATATCATGATTCGGTGTGAAATGGTGTTACCATGGCAACAGTGCAAAGATGGACGCTCGCCAGAAAACAGGACACTGGTCCTGACGGCCGGTGGCTGCTCGAAGACTCACGAGAAGATTGTCGTCCACAGTAGCACAGTCTGAGGTGGGTCACGGAAGCAGATGATTCACTGTAGCGCCCCCTAAAGGGAGAAGTGAGAGGGTAACAGCTATAAGCAGGTAAAGGTCTATAGTTCCAGAAAGACTTCTGGATCCAGTGGATGAAAATGTAAAGATTTCAGATTGTTGTCATTATTACTGTTTTTGGCCACTTTTCTCTTCTGAACAATTCAAAAACTAAATGAAGAATTCTGTCAAAATGTTGTGAGTATGCAGCTCACGAAATAATGACAAAATAATAATGAGACGTTGGTGCTGATCTTGGATCTTTTTACATTTTTTTGAGTTTATTGACGTCAAGCTTGAACACGTTTTCACACTAGTGAGAATAATGTCATTATTGTCTCTTACGTGTCTCTCTAGAAATGGACAAGACTTTGCATTAAAATGTTAAGACTAACTTAATGGAATAATCCAGAGTAAACCAAACACAGGCTCAGTTAAATCACTTTTCAAATTCTCCTGTTGCTGCTCAGAGAACAGCTCTGCTCTGACTTTGGACATGTCCTGACTTTGGACATGTCCTGAGGCTGTCCTTGTCCTGAGGCTGTCCTCGAGGGCAGACCTACAGAGAAAAAAGAAGCCCACGCAGGTGGGGGAAATCCCCAGGGTTTAAAAGAAAGGACGGGGCATTTGAGAAGAGTGTCTTCTTAGATCTGTTCATCCTCGTTCATCCTCGTTCATGACAACATGAACATTCCACAGAACACAAAGTATCAGCATCTGCGGAAGAATCAGGGGCGTAAACACTTTATACTCGCCACTAATGAGCACACACACCCGCTGATGCACACATGCACGCACGCACACAAACTCACACACGCACACATACACACACACACACAAATCATACACACACACACACACACACACACTCTGAAGGACAACGATGATCGCGGTCCCCACTAAACAGAGTAGACCAGTAAGTGTGTGTGGCTCCTCCAGCGTCTCAGAGCAGAGAAAGCTGCTGAATTTTAAACCTCTGTTTTATGTCTCTGTCCCCGATTTGTCCTTTCACCACAACCGGTCTAGGCAGATGCTGCACATGTCTGAGTCTGGTTCGGTCACAGATTTCTTCTTCCTGTGGAAAGAGAGTTGTTTCTCTTCTCTCTATGATGTGAAGAGCCTTGAGCTAATGTACATGTTGGTTCTGTACAAATAAACCTGAATTAAATTGAATGAAGCACTTTTTAATCACTGGATTTGGAATCAAATGTGCACGACTGTAAAACCTTTACAATATTATATAAGGCAGCAGTTTCCAGGCAGCAAACACACTGTTCCTCCTACAGCATCAACACCACGGCTCATTTTTACATATCTGAAAATATGTATTCAATCCCACTCCTCATCTCTTAATAGAGTCTAGTGTTATGATAATTAACTTGCCTCTGGAGTTCCGTTTGTCAGTGGGATGTGGAAAATAAACTCTGCAGTGTTTCACGCTCCATGTGTGCCCACATGTGTGCACTAATAAGTCGGAGCCTCCAGTAGGAAAGTGTTCAGTCTCACATGAACGGCCGCGACTCAAATAGCAAATCTATACGATTTATAGTCGGAGGAATCGGCAGGAAATCAGAGAGTAACAAAACACATGGAAGATTCAATTATGTTTAAAGATCATCAACAAAAGTGTGTTTATTTATTTGTTGTGTAAACTGTTAAATAATCTCTCTTTTTTAAATATATGTAAAAAATACAGTTTGTACCATTCAATACGATCCATTTAAAGGTTTGATGAATATTCACCACTTTTCTATCGACTAAAAATGCAGAAAAGACTCAAGTGTACGACGTCTGCGTCACATGATCACGGTGAGACAACAGGAAAGTGAAGTTTGTAGAGCACTCACTCTCCCACACCAAAGTCCTGAAATGAAATGTATACACATACACAGTATATGTATGTATATGTACATATACATACATATACTGTGTATGTACATATACACAGTATATGTACATACACAGTATATGTATATGTATATATACTGTATATGTACATATATAGAGTATATATGTATCTATCTATATATATATCTATATATATCTATATATATATATATAGATATATATACACACACACAAACATTTGTATGCTCTGCAGTTTCCGACTGTGTTTCTATTTCAGGAGATTTCATTGTTTTCAGCATTGTTGCAGGAAGAGATGTAGAGGAAAGTCCCAGAGGACGCGAGCGACGCTACGTGAAAACAGAAACACAAACATTCTTCGCATGTGAAGCAGAAATGTTTAAGAATATGTGATATTTCTTTTTTCTTCTTCCACTGTATTGAATTTAGATTTAGATTTGACTGCTGTTGGTATTTGTGTGAGCAGCTGACGTGCAGTGACACTCTGACCCTGACGGATTAACATGTGTCCTCTGAGGACAGGCAGGTGTGAATGCACATTAATGTGTCCTCAATGTGTCCACACCCTTATTCCCTGTGGGTCTGAGACACATGCGGTCACACAGACAAACATTCATGTCTTCACTTTCACAATATTCAAATGTTTAACCAGAGGCAGAAATATTATGGGATACGTGTAGATTATTGTATATGTATAAAGTTTATTTTATTATTAGAACAAACAAAGAAGTAACTGCAGGGGGCGTCACAACGAACAATCATGTGATCCGTTGTCAGGTTTAAACCAGCATTTTCAGGTTTAAACCAGCGTTTTAAGGTTTAAATCAGTGTTTTTCAGGTTTAAACCAGCGTTTTAAGGTTTAAATCAGTGTTTTTCAGGTTTAAACCAGCGTTTTTCAGGTTTAAACCAGCGTTTTCAGGTTTAAATCAGCGTTTTTCAGGTTTAAACCAACGTTTTCAGGTTTTAACCAGCGTTTTTCAGGTTTAAACCAGCGTTTTCAGGTTTAAATCAGCGTTTTTCAGGTTTAAACCAGCGTTTTCAGGTTTAAACCAGTGTTTTCAGTTGTAAATCCATGTATAACGTGTTTCTAGTAAATGTTATGTGTTGATCCAGGTGCAAATCTTCACAGTTTAGTGTAAAGTGTTGAAATTATACATGGGTGTATCTACTGCCCTCTCTGGTCATCCATACATAAAGCTGATGTAGGTTCATCTGTGTGTGTGTGTGTGTGACCTCTCTCCTTCAGTTCATGCTGGTGTCATTAAAACATGTGAAAACGAGAGAAAGCACTCAGAAAGTTCAAACCTCTGTCAAAAGCACTCAGTTTCAAACTGTCCTGAATCCAAGGCCCTGCCAACATGTATCATTTCAAGTCAAGTATGAGAATGTGTCCTTCACTTTTTAAAATGTCGCCAGAAACAAACAGGACACAAATGTAACCTCCTCCGCTTTTCTATGATACAGGACAACGCGAGCAGGTGACCAGTATGGGTGTCTATCGCAGGTGCGGTATCAGTGTCTTGACCAGTATCAGGTAGGTGACCAGTATCGGTGTCTACAGGACAAACGCGTGCAGGTGACCAGTATCAGTGTCTACAGGACAAACGTGCAGGTGACCAGTATCGGTGTCCAGGACAGCGCAAGCAGGTGACCGGTATCGGTGTCTACAGGACAAACGCGCAGGTGACCAGTATCAGTGTCTGGGACAAATGTTCAGTGTCGGTATCGGTGTCTACAGGACAAGCAGGTGACCGGTATGTGTTACAGGACAAACGCAGCAGGTGACCAGTATCGGTGTATGACAGTCTACAGGACAAAAGCAGGTGACCAGTATCAGTGTCTACAGGACAAATGCAGGTGACCAGTATCGGTGTCTACAGGACAAAAGCAGGTGACCAGTATCGGTGTGCGCAGGTGACCAGTATCAGTGTCTACAGGTATGCAGGTGACCAGTATCGGTGTTCTGCAGGTGACCAGTATCGGTGTCTGGGACAAAGCAGGTGACCGGCATCGGTGTCTACAGGACAAAGCGCAGGTGACCAGTATCAGTGTACAGGACAAGCGCAAGCAGGTGACCAGTATCAGTGTGACCAGTATCAGTGTCTACAGGACAAGCGCGTGCAGGTGACCAGTATCAGTGTACAGGAAGCGAGCAGGTGACCAGCATCGGTGCAGGACAACGCGCAGGTGACCAGTATCAGTGTCTACAGGACAAAGCAGGTGACCAGTATCGGTGTCTGCGCGCAGGTGACCAATCAGTGACGGACAAACGCTGCAGGTGACCAGTATCATTATCAGGTGACCAGCATGTCTACAGGACAAAGCCAGGTGACCAGTATCAGTGTCTACAGGACAAACGCTGCAGGTGACCAGTATCGGTGGGGACAAGCAGGTGACCAGCATCGGTGTCTACAGGACAAACGCTGGTTCTGTAGACAGAAAGCAGCAGCAGCAGCAGCAGCAACAGCAACAGCAACAGCAGCAGCAGCAGCAGCAGCAACAGCAACAGCAACAGCAACAGCAGCAGCAACAGCAGCAGCTGTTATTTTACTTTATAAAAACTGAATTGCGTTCTGTCCACATGAGCAAAAGTCCAACACAAGAAAAATGCTTTAATATACAAATGTTAGTGCATTCATAAATCAATTAAATAATTAATTTCTATTGAAAACAATAAAAGGGGCTTTATAGGTTAGGGGTTAGTGGTGGGGTCAAAATTGTTGATCATAAATAGTTCTGTGGACATGTCCCCTGTGTCCCTGGTGTATCTGGGCATTTAATAATTGTAAGTTATTGTCATAACATCTTTACCATGGATATTATTTTAAACAGTGATTTTGTTCAGCACCGTTTTATTAAAAATAATCCCCCCCCACCATGCATTTCATATGCCCCCTGACTGAGGTCTGGTGACGGGTCTGATCCACGTTCAATGGTATTTCAGTTCAGTGACTGAAGGACTGAACCATTCCTCCGTCACATGACTCTCTCTCTCCTCCGTCACATGACTCTCTCTCTCCTCCGTCACATGACTCTCTCTTTCTCCTCGTGAGGCGACTGTTAATTAAAACACTTCCAAATCATTGGGCGAAGACATAAATAAGTAAATTAGTTTGGGAGTATATAAATAATAAAATAAATAAATAAGTCAGTGAGGCTTCATTTATAGAGCACACACACACACACACACACACACACACATACACACACACACAAAGTGACGTTAAATAGTTTTGAGCTGAGCTAAAGAAGTGATTTCAGTTTAATTGTGAAACAAACTCTAATTTTAAAAACTAAATACAAACTAAAACTAAAAAATACCAAACTATTGATGAAAACATGAAATCTGCTGCTGTTGCTGCTGTTGCCGTTGCTGCTGCTGTTGCTGCTGTGTTGCCGCTGCTGCTGCTGCTGTTGCTGCTGCTGCCACACACACAGGTCATTTGTCAGGTTTTCATGCTCGTTCCTGTGGAGTCGATGCTTTCACTGATGACATGAGCCATGCTGGAGTTTCCTTTGTTTCCTGCTGATTCTTGTGTTTGCTGCACATGAACAGCGTCAGCGTTTAATTGCACAACATGAAAGGAAAGAATAGTTTCCTGTTGAGTTACTATTGTGAGCACAGACATCACAGACTGAGCTGCACTGAATCTAAGTCTCTCTGCTGCTGCTGCTGCTGCTGCTGCTGTTGTCAAGTGAGTCACTGGAAAATGACAGACATAATCTCTGTGGATGCTTCAGATTATTGTCTCCATGGTTACTGGTTGAAATGTATGTATATGTGTAAAGTCCAGTCTTTGCTCCAAGTATGAAAGAAAAATAAAATTGAAATATAACTGAATAAAAGTCAATGAAAGGCCAGAACTTTGTCATTTTACTGCTGTAAGTATTTGAAATACTTTTATTTGCTACCCGCTCATCTAACATTCCTCGATGTGAAGAATCATTTTCAACACTTGTGGGAAGTTTTTGTCATTATCTTTTATTTTACTTAGTTTTTTGTTACTTATTTTCGTGTATTTATTTTTGATTCTAATGTTAATGTTCACATTTATGTGTAAAAGCATTTCTAGAAAGTTTATATTGCACCGAGCAGTGAAGTAAAATCCCCTGCAGCTGAAAGCAGCTTAGTTTATAATAATAATAAGAAGAATGATGATGATGAATATAGAATTTGCTCAAACTGTTGAAAGTGTCATATTTCGCACACAGGGAAAATGATTACGTGTAATTATTTATCCTCCTTGACGGTAGAAAAAGCTGCTGTGTCATATTTAACTGTAATGACTCAGCAGCTGAATAAGAAGTGTTTTGACAGCAGGCTGAGGTTTTCCACATCATTCACCGCACGCTCATGAATTTTAATTTGTGCAGAAGCAGATGTCGTTTGTTTCAACATGTTTTAAGAAAACTGCTCCTCGTCTCGACAGATACTGAAAAAAGCGAAAACACACATTTTACTTTTTATAAACTGTTTGAATTATTACACATTTCATCTCCTTCATTATTTATCCATTACGTTTGGTTTTCTGACACATTCTGACAAAACACAGTGACTGCAGTCATAGTCTAACAAAACTATGACCAGGATTTCAGTCTTTGATAAATCACAGATACAGCTGTAGTGTAGTAATAACAGGATTTACCTTTTATATTTATACAGGAACACACTTACATTTACATCATTACAGCCACCAGCAATTCATGCATTGATTATGAATTGATTTCTAAATTGATCACCACTGCTTCGACAAGCTGCTGGACAACAGTGAGTTTTAGGGTTAGGATTAGGATTAGCTCCCCCCAATGCCTCATTTTGAAAAATGCCAACAAGTGGGCAGAGAGCTGAGTGAGAGAGAGGAGGTTTGATGAATTATTCAGAACACAAGGATTTTGACTGGTCCGACTGACAAAGGGAGCTGGAACCTGGTCCTGAACAGATCAACAGCTGACTAAACACCAGAGCTGGAGTGGAGCGGCTTCACACTGAAATAATGTTGATCTTGAGATTCTGAACATGTTTTTTGTGCAAAATCACTTTCAATCTTTTGTGATTTTCTTTTCAAAAACTCAAAAAGGGTCATGGGAATATTGTCAATGGCTCTGAATCTGAAAAGACTTTCTGCTAAAGCTGCTAAAGAAAACCTCCAGGGATTAAGTGATGGCTCATCATCTTCATCCACTCACATGAGATGAAAATATTATTCAGTCTCTTCACCGCGCATGCATGTGTCTGTGTGAATACATGAATGAATTCCTGCACTGCTGTGATCTTCACACATGAACTGAATACTGTATGAAAGTGAACATGTTTGTACAGTCATCAGCTAAAGATTGACTTATTCTAGCGTCGCCAGTTAAATGTGTTATTAACACATTAAACCACTTTATTCACACACTGCAGCTGATACACAGCCTCTCTTATTATTGTGCGGCTCTCACAATAAGAGCAATAAGTCACAATATGCAGGTGACAGAGATATTGTCTCAAAAGCAAGAAGATCCACTTTTCTATGTTGATAAGAACATTAAAATGAGAAGAAATAATGGGACATTTACAATAGATACAAATGTGATATTAATCACGAGTTAACTATGACGTTAATGCGATTAATCACGAGTTAACTATGACATTAATGCGATTAATCACTATGAGTTAACTATGACATTAATGCGATTAAAGTTAACTATGACATTAATGCGATTAATCGCGAGTTAACTATGACATTAATGCGATTAATCGCGAGTTAACTATGACATTATGCGATTAATCACGAGTTAACTATGACATTAATGCGATTAATCGCGAGTTAACTATGACATTAATGCGATTAATCGCGAGTTAACTATGACATTAATGCGATTAATCGCGAGTTAACTATGACATTAATGCGATTAATCGCGAGTTAACTATGACATAAATGCGATTAATCGCGAGTTAACTATGACATTAATGCGATTAATCGCGAGTTAACTATGACATTAATGTGATTAATCGTGAGTTTACTATGACATTAGTGTGATTAATCACGAGTTAACTATGACATTAATGTGATTAATCGTGAGTTAACTATGACATTAATGCGATTAATCGCGAGTTAACTATGACATTAATGCGATTAATCGCGAGTTAACTATGACATTAATGCGATTAATCGCGAGTTAACTATGACATAAATGCGATTAATCGCGAGTTAACTATGACATTAATGCGATTAATCGCGAGTTAACTATAACTATGGCGTTAATGTGATTAATTGTGAGTTAACTATGACATTAATGGTATTGGCGAGTTAACTATGGCGTTAATCGCGATTGTCATGAGTTAACTGTGACATTAATGCGATTAATCATCGTTAACCGACATTAATATTAAGCGCCAAGTTAACCATGACATTAATGCATTAATGCTAACTATGACATTAATGCGATTAAAGTTAACCATGACATTAATGCAATTAATCGTGAGTTAACTATGACATTATGCGCATTAGTTAACGTAACGAGTTAACCATGACATTAATGCAATTAATCGAGTTAACTATGACATTAATGCGTGTCGTGAGTTAACCATGACATTAATGCTAAACGGAGTTAATCTATGACATTAATGCAATTAATGTGAGTTAACTGACATTAAATTGATGGAGTTAACTATCATTAATGCGATTAATCGTGAGTTAACCATGACATTAATGCGATTAATCGTGAGTTAACCATGACATTAATGCGATTAATCGTGAGTTGGTGACATTAATGCGATCGTGAGTTAACTATGACATGCGCATTAATCGTGCACCATGACATTAATGCGTGAGTTAACCAGACATTAATGCGATTAATTATTCATAATCGTGAGTTAACTATGACATTAATGCGATTAATCGTGAGTTAACTATGACATTAATGCGATTAAATATTTGAATTGTTTGACAGCACTACTTTATCCGTATGGAGATGGTACGGCATCGTCTCGTTGTAGTACATAAGCCAGGCCTGTGAGAGGCGCTGTAACACTGCTACACCAAGAAGACTTTAAAGTGTGTCGTTAAAGTACTGTGAGAGATTAAAATAACCAATGGAGAACGTTAGCATTGTTTTTCACTTGTAGTTTTATTAATTGAAGCCCATTTATTCTCCATGTTCTGTTTTACGTTCATAACACAATCTCACAGTCACTGGCCGACATCAACCTCCGTGCGTCTGTTGTGTTAGTTTGGCCAATACTTCCTCTAGAGGGCAGTGCTGAGTACAAAGTTGCATCAACAAACATGGCGACCATTGAAGAGGTGATTTTAATGTGTTTGATCCAAAATAGACTGAAACACAAGTGAATTTGGTGGCGGTGGAATAAGAATAAGACCACTTTCATTTTGTTGTTATTGACTCTTTACTGCCCCCACTATGTGGTTGCTGGTATTGCACCATTTCATCTGTCAGCGTTGGCTCGTCGAGGAGCACCACGTGGACGAAATGAACGCAAAGTCCAGAGCAAAGGCGGATAATTGAGCCTTTAGTCCTTGTCACTGCTGCAGGGTTAGGGTATAATGCTGGATTATAGTGAACAGACTATAATCCAGCATTTAACTGACAGATTATAGGAAACAGTGAAGCTGGATGATTGAAAACCAGAAGGCGATCGTGAATAAAGTCAATTAAGACCCACATGAACGTTTTCACTGCTCCACTGAGTCTCCGCTGTCATCACTCACCTCTGTGACAGGGTGAATTTGACTGCTGGCAAACAAGTGTGAAAACAGTTGTCAGTGGAGTCTCTCACACACACACACACACACACACACACACACACACACTGTGCTGGCTCGTCTCTTATTCATTCACTCCAAACCAAAGACTGAGCACAATTATGTCAGCGCAGGATTCTCCCTGCAGCCAAAGTCCACGGGCCAAAAATCAATGCCTGCTTATCTCGTCTGGTGTCACACGAGCAGAGCGGCAGTTCGGAGAGTGTGCGTCTCCACAGAGACACTGAACACGAGCACACTGGGACTTTAATGCAGCACAGAGTCTGGTCAACACATTCACTAACCCATTAAAGGTTCATCCCCGTGAGCCGGAGGCAGAGCCGTCACTCCTGCTCCTTCACTGAGCCACAGAGACACAACGGTGCTTCCAGGCAAACGTGAATGAATCCCACCGAGGGGAGGGAGAGAGAAGCTGAAATGTGAAACGTGGTGAGCTCATGCAGAGTTAAGTGGACGCTTGTCTGCAGGGACCATTCACAGCTCTACAGTTAACTCATCATCCACTCCAGCAAAAACACGCACATCTAGAATAATGAGCATTGTCTACGTGAGTCACATCACCTCTGGATATAATCATCATCACAAAGCCACCAACACCTCCCACACACACACACACACACACACACACAGTGGCAATAACTCACTCAGTGATTTCACACCAGACAAACGGTGGCTTCTGGAAAACATCTGTCTAACCTCTGCTACAGTATACACACACACACAGATATATACATATATACTGTATATACACGTGTATATATATATATATATATATATATTTGTTTCAGCAGTCATGCTTTTCTTCTGCTCGGCTCTAAATGAATGTTTTAAATCAACTCTTTTTAAATATAAACAACAGTACATTACAGGATGTTACATTTCCACCAAGTGTCAGTGAACGCATCACAGCCTTACACTCACTTTTTAAACTTTATGGTAAATGAATTGGCACGACAAATCATCATCATCATCATCATCATCATCATCATCACAAACACAGTTTATCTCTTGGTGATAAGACGAGGCGAACATGTCGTGTTTATCTGCACTGAGCAGCACAAAGACTGTGACTTTAAAGATTCTCATATTATAAGGAGATTATTATCATCCTTCTTATTTAACGTTAAAAATGTGGCTGTTTTTACAATAATAGAAACTTAAATCATGGCTTCATATCAGAGATAATACGTTATCATCATCATCATCATCATCATCATAAAAACTTGGATTCACAGACTCTTCAGCTTTATTCTTGTCCACAGAACTCTTTTTATTTCAGAACTTAAACAACAAAGAAGTGAAACGTTAGAGTATCAACATGTTCATGTTCATGTTTAAGTCAGACTCAGACAATCAGACACTTTTCTTCATGTCACGTAAACACGTTAGCCCGACTACAATGGAGCTAGTCTTAGTCAGACTAACACACCTGGATCATGTGATTCATGATTTCTCATGTTATTCAGACTGGAGTCAGACTTGTCCAAAATGTCCTCCCCGGTCTTTGTCCCTTAAGAGACCACGTATAAACTGCAGGACTGTGGGTGGACATCATACGACGTCTTTCTTCAGACAACAGGACAACCACGAGAGACATGTCCACCTAATGTCTCACTATTAACATGGACAGCAGGTATGAGACACACAGAACTACAGCACCGTCCATCTCACTGTTCACTGTTTGTTTAAAGTCATTCAGTAAACACCAGCTCACAGAGAGACACAGCGCCACCTACGGAGGCGGAGTCACAGTTTCAACTGTAAACTCAGAGTCGAGCGTTTGGTTGTGTTTCACACGTGTTCCTTTAAAGTTCTGACGTAGAAAATAATGAAATGAAAGGGTGAGAATGAGCGGGTGAGTCCACAAGTTTGACTGTTGTTTTTATAAACAGCATTTACACAATCACGTTGTTCATCCTCCGCAACCATTTAACGCCATTTAACAGACACACACACACACACACACAC
>NW_025321212.1:0-28981 GCF_019176455.1 Solea senegalensis | reverse complement strand
TATCTGTGTCTGTTTTTGTGCACATTCAGCAGGGATACGGCTGTTTTCGGATATTACATTACATTACATTACATGTCATTTAGCAGACGCTTTCATCCAAAGCGACTTACAATGGAATCAAGCACAATTAGCCAGGGGTGGAATCGAACTTGCGACCATGATGTCTTTGGTACACAAGGTAGGGTCCTAACCACTGAGCCACTCCACCCCATGATATTTTTCTACTCTCCCATAACATAAACCTCACAAATAAAGTTAAAATCTTATAAGATATACTCCTGTACCCTCAGTGTTTGATTTTGCAATGATTTCACTGTTTGCATGTGTTTTTCTATCTGTATCTGTTTTTGTGCACATTCAGCTGAGATAAGGATTTTTCGGATATTTTTCTACTGTCCCATAACATAAACCTCACAAATAAAGTTAAAATTTTATAAGATATAGTTATATACCCTCAGTGTTTGATTTTGCAAAGATTTCACTGTTCGGATGTTTTTTTCTATCTGTATCTGTATTTGTGCACAATCAGCTGAGATAAGGATTTTTCTGATATTTTTCATTTTTCCACTGTCACATAACATAAACCTCACAAATAAAGTCAAAATCTTATAAGATATACTTCTGTCCCCTCAGTGTTTGATTTTGCATGATTTCACTGTTTGGATGTCATTTTCTATTTGTGTCTGTTTTTGTGCGCATTCAGCAAGGATACGGTTGTTTTCTGATTTTTTCATTATTCTAATGTCCCATAACATAAACCTCACAAATAAAGTTAAAATCTTATAAGATATAGTTATATACCCTCAGTGTTTGATTTTGCAAAGATTTCACTGTTAGGATGTGTTTTTCTATCTGTATCTGTTTTTGTGCACATTCAGCTGAGATAAGGATTTTTCTGATATTTTTCATTTTTCCACTGTCACATAACATAAACCTCACAAATAAAGTTGAAATCTTATAAAATATAGTTATATATCCTCAGTGTTTGATTTTGCAAAGATTTCACTGTTCGGATGTGTTTTTCTATTTGTGTCTGTTTTTGTGCACATTCAGCAGGGATACGGCTGTTTTCTGATTTTTTTTCATTCTTCTAATGTCCCATAACATAAACCTCACAAGTAAAGTTGAAATCTTATAAAATATAGTTATATATCCTCAGTGTTTAATTTTGCAATAATTTCACTGTTTGCATGTGTTTTTCTATCTGCGTCTGTTTTTGTGCACATTCAGCTGACATAAGTATTTTTCTGATATTTTTCATTTTTCTACTGTCCCATAACATAAACCTCACAAATAAAGTTGAAATCTTATAAAATATAGTTATATATCCTCAGTGTTTGATTTTGCAATGATTTCACTGTTTGCATGTGTTTTTCTATTTGTGTCTGTTTTTGTGCACATTCAGCAGGGATACGGCTGTTTTCTCATTTTTTTCAATTTTCTACTGTCCCATAACATAAACCTCACAAATAAAGTTAAAATCTTATAAGATATACTTCTGTACACTCAGTGTTTGATTTTGCAATGATTTCACCGTTTGGATGTGTTTTTCTATTTGTGTCTGTTTTTGTGCACATTCAGCAGGGATAGGGCTGTTTTCTCATTTTTTTTCAATTTTCTACTGTCTCATAACAAAAAACCTCACAAATAAAGTTAAAATCTATAAGATATAGTTATATACCCTCAGTGTTTTGATTCAGCAGAGATAAGGATTTTTCTGATATTTTTCATTTTCCTACTGTCCCATAACATAAATCTCATAAATAAAGTTAACATCTTATAAGATATACTTCTGTACCCTCAGTGTTTGATTTTGCAATAATTTCACTGTTTGCATGTGTTTTTCTATCTGCATCTGTTTATGTGCACATTCAGCTGACATAAGTATTTTTCCGATATTTTTCATTTTTCTACTGTCCCATAACATAAACCTCACAAATAAAGTTGAAATCTTATAAAATATAGTTATATATCCTCAGTGTTTGATTTTGCAATGATTTCACTGTTTTTAAATGTGTTTTTCTATTTGTGTCTGTTTTTGTGCACATTCAGCGGGGATACGGCTTTTTTCTGATTTTTTCAATTTTCTACTGTCCCATAACATAAACCTCACAAATAAAGTTGAAATCTTATAAAATATAGTTATATATCCTCAGTGTTTGATTTTGCAATGATTTCACTGTTTTTAAATGTGTTTTTCTATTTGGGTCTGTTTTTGTGCACATTCAGCGGGGATACGGCTGTTTTCTGATTTCTTTCAATTTTCTACTGTCCCATAACATAAACCTCACAAATAAAGTTGAAATCTTATAAAATATAGTTATATATCCTCAGTGTTTAATTTTGCAATGATTTCACTGTTTGCATGTGTTTTTCTATCTGTATCTGTTTTTGTGCACATTCAGCTGAGATAAGGATTTTTCTGATATTTTTCATTTTTCCACTGTCACATAACATAAACCTCACAAATAAAGTTGAAATCTTATAAGATATACTTCTTTCCCCTCAGTGTTTGATTTAGCAAAGATTTCACTGTTTGGATGTGTTTTTCTATTTGTGTCTGTTTTTGTGCACATTCAGCAGGGAATACGGCTGTTTTCTGATTTTTTTTCATTCTTCTAATGTCCCATAACATAAACCTCACAAGTAAAGTCACAATCTTATAAGATATAGTTATATATCCTCAGTGTTTAATTTTGCAATGATTTCACTGTTTGCATGTGTTTTTCTATCTGTATCTGTTTTTGTGAACAATCAGCTGAGATAAGTATTTTTCTGATATATTTCATTTTTCCACTGTCACATAACATAAACCTAACAAATAAAGTTGAAATCTTATAAGATATACTTCTGTCCCCTCAGTGTTTGATTTTGCAAAGATTTCACTGTTCGGATGTGTTTTTATATGGTTGTTTTCTGATTTTTTCATTCTTCTAATGTCCCATAACATAAACCTCACAAATAAAGTTAAAATCTTATAAGATATAGTTATATACCCTCAGTGTTTGATTTTGCAATAATTTCACTGTTTGCATGTGTTTTTCTATCTGCGTCTGTTTTTGTGCACATTCAGCTGACATAAGTATTTTTCTGATTTTTTCATTCTTCTAATGTCCCATAACATAAACCTCACAAATAAAGTTAAAATCTTATAAGATATAGTTATATACCCTCAGTGTTTTATTTTGCAATTATTTCACTGTTTGCATGTGTTTTTCTATCTGCGTCTGTTTTTGTGCACATTCAGCTGACATAAGTATTTTTCTGATATTTTTCAATTTTCTACTGTCCCATAACATAAACCTCACAAATAAAGTTGAAATCTTATGAAATATAGTTATATATCCTCAGTGTTTGATTTTGCAATGATTTCCTGTTTTACATGGTATTTTTCTATCTGTGTCTGTTTTTTTGTGCACAATCAGCTGAGATAAGGATTTTTCCTGATATTTTTCATTTCCACTGTCACATAACAAACCTCACAAATAAAGTCAAAATCTTATAAAAGATATACTTCTGTCCCTCAGTGTTTGATTTTACAGATTTCACTGTTTGCATGTATTTTCTATTTGTGTCTGTTTTGTATTCAGCAGGATCACGATTTGTTTTCTGATATTTTTCATTTTTCCACTGTCACATAACATAAACCTCACAAATAAAGTTGAAATCTTATAAGATATACTTCTGTCCCCTCAGTGTTTGATTTTGCCAAGATTTCACTGTTCGGATGTGTTTTTCTATTTGTGTCTGTTTTTGTGCACATTCAGCAGGGATACGGCTGTTTTCTGATTTTTTTTCATTCTTCTAATGTCCCATAACATAAACCTCACAAATAAAGTTGAAATCTTAAAAAATATAGTTATATATCCTCAGTGTTTGATTTTGCAATGATTTCACTGTTTTTAAATGTGTTTTTCTATTTGTGTCTGTTTTTGTGCACATTCAGCGGGGATACGGCTTTTTTCTGATTTTTTCAATTTTCTACTGTCCCATAACATAAACCTCACAAATAAAGTTGAAATCTTATAAAATATAGTTATATATCCTCAGTGTTTGATTTTGCAATGATTTCACTGTTTTTAAATGTGTTTTTCTATTTGGGTCTGTTTTTGTGCACATTCAGCGGGGATACGGCTGTTTTCTGATTTCTTTCAATTTTCTACTGTCCCATAACATAAACCTCACAAATAAAGTTGAAATCTTATAAAATATAGTTATATATCCTCAGTGTTTAATTTTGCAATGATTTCACTGTTTGCATGTGTTTTTCTATCTGTATCTGTTTTTGTGCACATTCAGCTGAGATAAGGATTTTTCTGATATTTTTCATTTTTCCACTGTCACATAACATAAACCTCACAAATAAAGTTGAAATCTTATAAGATATACTTCTGTCCCCTCAGTGTTTGATTTAGCAAAGATTTCACTGTTCGGATGTGTTTTTCTATTTGTGTCTGTTTTTGTGCACATTCAGCAGGGAATACGGCTGTTTTCTGATTTTTTTCATTCTTCTAATGTCCCATAACATAAACCTCACAAGTAAAGTCAAAATCTTATAAGATATAGTTATATATCCTCAGTGTTTAATTTTGCAATGATTTCACTGTTTGCATGTGTTTTTCTATCTGTATCTGTTTTTGTGCACAATCAGCTGAGATAAGTATTTTTCTGATATATTTCATTTTTCCACTGTCACATAACATAAACCTAACAAATAAAGTTGAAATCTTATAAGATATACTTCTGTCCCCTCAGTGTTTGATTTTGCCAAGATTTCACTGTTCGGATGTGTTTTTCTATTTGTGTCTGTTTTTGTGCACATTCAGCAGGGATACGGCTGTTTTCTGATTTTTTTTCATTCTTCTAATGTCCCATAACATAAACCTCACAAGTAAAGTCAAAATCTTATAAGATATAGTTATATATCCTCAGTGTTTAATTTTGCAATGATTTCACTGTTTGCATGTGTTTTTCTATCTGTATCTGTTTTTGTGCACAATCAGCTGAGATAAGTATTTTTCTGATATATTTCATTTTTCCACTGTCACATAACATAAACCTAACAAATAAAGTTGAAATCTTATAAGATATACTTCTGTCCCCTCAGTGTTTGATTTTGCAAAGATTTCACTGTTCGGATGTGTTTTTATATGGTTGTTTCCTGATTTTTTTCATTCTTCTAATGTCCCATAACATAAACCTCACAAATAAAGTTAAAATCTTATAAGATATAGTTATATACCCTCAGTGTTTGATTTTGCAATAATTTCACTGTTTGCATGTGTTTTTCTATCTGCGTCTGTTTTTGTGCACATTCAGCTGACATAAGTATTTTTCGATATTTTTCATTTTTCTACTGTCCCATAACATAAACCTCACAAATAAAGTTGAAATCTTATAAAATATAGTTATATATCCTCAGTGTTTGATTTTGCAATGATTTCACTGTTTTTAAATGTGTTTTTCTATTTGTGTCTGTTTTTGTGCACATTCAGCGGGGATACGGCTGTTTTCTGATTTCTTTCAATTTTCTACTGTCCCATAACATAAACCTCACAAATAAAGTTGAAATCTTATAAAATATAGTTATATATCCTCAGTGTTTAATTTTGCAATGATTTCACTGTTTGCATGTGTTTTTCTATCTGTATCTGTTTTTGTGCACATTCAGCTGAGATAAGGATTTTTCTGATATTTTTCATTTTTCCACTGTCACATAACATAAACCTCACAAATAAAGTTGAAATCTTATAAGATATACTTCTGTCCCCTCAGTGTTTGATTTAGCAAAGATTTCACTGTTCGGATGTGTTTTTCTATTTGTGTCTGTTTTTGTGCACATTCAGCAGGGAATACGGCTGTTTTCTGATTTTTTTCATTCTTCTAATGTCCCATAACATAAACCTCACAAGTAAAGTCAAAATCTTATAAGATATAGTTATATATCCTCAATGTTTAATTTTGCAATGATTTCACTGTTTGCATGTGTTTTTCTATCTGTATCTGTTTTTGTGCACAATCAGCTGAGATAAGTATTTTTCTGATATATTTCATTTTTCCACTGTCACATAACATAAACCTAACAAATAAAGTTGAAATCTTATAAGATATACTTCTGTCCCCTCAGTGTTTGATTTTGCAAAGATTTCACTGTTCGGATGTGTTTTTATATGGTTGTTTTCTGATTTTTTCATTCTTCTAATGTCCCATAACATAAACCTCACAAATAAAGTTAAAATCTTATAAGATATAGTTATATACCCTCAGTGTTTGATTTTGCAATAATTTCACTGTTTGCATGTGTTTTTCTATCTGCGTCTGTTTTTGTGCACATTCAGCTGACATAAGTATTTTTCTGATATTTTTCATTTTTCTACTGTCCCATAACATAAACCTCACAAATAAAGTTGAAATCTTATAAAATATAGTTATATATCCTCAGTGTTTGATTTTGCAATGATTTCACTGTTTTTAAATGTGTTTTTCTATTTGTGTCTGTTTTTGTGCACATTCAGCGGGGATACGGCTGTTTTCTGATTTCTTTCAATTTTCTACTGTCCCATAACATAAACCTCACAAATAAAGTTGAAATCTTATAAAATATAGTTATATATCCTCAGTGTTTAATTTTGCAATGATTTCACTGTTTGCATGTGTTTTTCTATCTGTATCTGTTTTTGTGCACATTCAGCTGAGATAAGGATTTTTCTGATATTTTTCATTTTTCCACTGTCACATAACATAAACCTCACAAATAAAGTTGAAATCTTATAAGATATACTTCTGTCCCCTCAGTGTTTGATTTAGCAAAGATTTCACTGTTCGGATGTGTTTTTCTATTTGTGTCTGTTTTTGTGCACATTCAGCAGGGAATACGGCTGTTTTCTGATTTTTTTCATTCTTCTAATGTCCCATAACATAAACCTCACAAGTAAAGTCAAAATCTTATAAGATATAGTTATATATCCTCAGTGTTTAATTTTGCAATGATTTCACTGTTTGCATGTGTTTTTCTATCTGTATCTGTTTTTGTGCACAATCAGCTGAGATAAGTATTTTTCTGATATATTTCATTTTTCCACTGTCACATAACATAAACCTAACAAATAAAGTTGAAATCTTATAAGATATACTTCTGTCCCCTCAGTGTTTGATTTTGCAAAGATTTCACTGTTCGGATGTGTTTTTATATGGTTGTTTTCTGATTTTTTCATTCTTCTAATGTCCCATAACATAAACCTCACAAATAAAGTTAAAATCTTATAAGATATAGTTATATACCCTCAGTGTTTGATTTTGCAATAATTTCACTGTTTGCATGTGTTTTTCTATCTGCGTCTGTTTTTGTGCACATTCAGCTGACATAAGTATTTTTCCGATATTTTTCATTTTTCTACTGTCCCATAACATAAACCTCACAAATAAAGTTGAAATCTTATAAAATATAGTTATATATCCTCAGTGTTTGATTTTGCAATGATTTCACTGTTTTTAAATGTGTTTTTCTATTTGTGTCTGTTTTTGTGCACATTCAGCGGGGATACGGCTGTTTTCTGATTTTTCAATTTTCTACTGTCCCATAACATAAACCTCACAAATAAAGTTGAAATCTTATAAAATATAGTTATATATCCTCAGTGTTTAATTTTGCAATGATTTCACTGTTTGCATGTGTTTTTCTATCTGTATCTGTTTTTGTGCACATTCAGCTGAGATAAGGATTTTTGTGATATTTTTCATTTTTCCACTGTCACATAACATAAACCTCACAAATAAAGTTGAAATCTTATAAGATATACTTCTGTCCCCTCAGTGTTTGATTTAGCAAAGATTTCACTGTTCGGATGTGTTTTTCTATTTGTGTCTGTTTTTGTGCACATTCAGCAGGGAATACGGCTGTTTTCTGATTTTTTTCATTCTTCTAATGTCCCATAACATAAACCTCACAAGTAAAGTCAAAATCTTATAAGATATAGTTATATACCCTCAGTGTTTTGATTACATTACATTACATTACATGTCATTTAGCAGACGCTTTTATCCAAAGCGACTTACAATGGAATCAAGTACAATTAGCCAGGGGTGGAATCGAACTTGCGACCATGATGTCTTTGGTACACAAGGTAGGGTCTTAACCACTGAGCCACTCCACTCCATTCAGCAGAGATAAGGATTTTTCTGATATTTTTCATTTTCCTACTGTCCCATAACATAAACCTCATAAATAAAGTTAAGATCTTATAAGATATACTTCTGTACCCTCAGTGTTTGATTTTGCAATGATTTCACTGTTTGCATGTGTTTTTCTATCTGTGTCTGTTTTTGTGCACAATCAGCTGAGATAAGGATTTTTCTGATATTTTTCATTTTTCCACTGTCACATAACATAAACCTCACAAATAAAGTTGAAATCTTATAAGATATACTTCTGTCCCCTCAGTGTTTGATTTTGCAAAGATTTCACTGTTCGGATGTGTTTTTATATGGTTGTTTTCTGATTTTTTCATTCTTCTAATGTCCCATAACATAAACCTCACAAATAAAGTTAAAATCTTATAAGATATAGTTATATACCCTCAGTGTTTGATTTTGCAATAATTTCACTGTTTGCATGTGTTTTTCTATCTGCGTCTGTTTTTGTGCACATTCAGCTGACATAAGTATTTTTCCGATATTTTTCATTTTTCTACTGTCCCATAACATAAACCTCACAAATAAAGTTGAAATCTTATAAAATATAGTTATATATCCTCAGTGTTTGATTTTGCAATGATTTCACTGTTTTTAAATGTGTTTTTCTATTTGTGTCTGTTTTTGTGCACATTCAGCGGGGATACGGCTGTTTTCTGATTTCTTTCAATTTTCTACTGTCCCATAACATAAACCTCACAAATAAAGTTGAAATCTTATAAAATATAGTTATATATCCTCAGTGTTTAATTTTGCAATGATTTCACTGTTTGCATGTGTTTTTCTATCTGTATCTGTTTTTGTGCACATTCAGCTGAGATAAGGATTTTTCTGATATTTTTCATTTTTCCACTGTCACATAACATAAACCTCACAAATAAAGTTGAAATCTTATAAGATATACTTCTGTCCCCTCAGTGTTTGATTTAGCAAAGATTTCACTGTTCGGATGTGTTTTTCTATTTGTGTCTGTTTTTGTGCACATTCAGCAGGGAATACGGCTGTTTTCTGATTTTTTTCATTCTTCTAATGTCCCATAACATAAACCTCACAAGTAAAGTCAAAATCTTATAAGATATAGTTATATATCCTCAGTGTTTAATTTTGCAATGATTTCACTGTTTGCATGTGTTTTTCTATCTGTATCTGTTTTTGTGCACAATCAGCTGAGATAAGTATTTTTCTGATATATTTCATTTTTCCACTGTCACATAACATAAACCTCACAAATAAAGTTAAAATCTTATAAGATATACTTCTGTACACTCAGTGTTTGATTTTGCAATGATTTCACCGTTTGGATGTGTTTTTCTATTTGTGTCTGTTTTTGTGCACATTCAGCAGGGATAGGGCTGTTTTCTCATTTTTTTCAATTTTCTACTGTCCCATAACAAAAAACCTCACAAATAAAGTTAAAATCTATAAGATATAGTTATATACCCTCAGTGTTTTGATTCAGCAGAGATAAGGATTTTTCTGATATTTTTCATTTTCCTACTGTCCCATAACATAAACCTCATAAATAAAGTTAACATCTTATAAGATATACTTCTGTACCCTCAGTGTTTGATTTTGCAATGATTTCACTGTTTGCATGTGTTTTTCTATCTGTATCTGTTTTAGTGCACATTCAGCTGAGATAAGGATTTTTCTGATATTTTTCCACTGTCCCATAACATAAACCTCACAAATAAAGTCAAAATCTTATAAGATATACTTCTGTACCCTCAGTGTTTGATTTTGCAATGATTTCACTGTTTGCATGTGTTTTTCTATCTGTGTCTGTTTTTGTGCACAATCAGCTGAGATAAGGATTTTTCTGATATTTTTCATTTTTCCACTGTCACATAACATAAACCTCACAAGTAAATTTAAAATATTATAAGATATACTTCTGTACCCTCAGTGTTTGATTTTGCAAAGATTTCACTGTTTGGATGTGTTTTTCTATTTGTGTCTGTTTTTGTGCACATTCAGCAGGGATACGGCTGTTTTCTGATTTTTTTTCATTCTTCTAATGTCCCATAACATAAACCTCACAAGTAAAGTCAAAATCTTATAAGATATAGTTATATACCCTCAGTGTTTGATTTTGCAAAGATTTCACTGTTCGGATGTGTTTTTCTATCTGTATCTGTTTTTGTGCACATTCAGCTGAGATAAGGATTTTTCTGATATTTTTCATTTTTCCACTGTCACATAACATAAACCTCACAAATAAAGTTGAAATCTTATAAGATATACTTCTGTCCCCTCAGTGTTTGATTTTGCAAAGATTTCACTGTTCGGATGTGTTTTTCTATTTGTGTCTGTTTTTGTGCACATTCAGCAGGGATACGGTTGTTTTCTGATTTTTTTTCATTCTTCTAATGTCCCATAACATAAACCTCACAAGTAAAGTCAAAATCTTATAAGATATAGTTATATACCCTCAGTGTTTGATTTTGCAATAATTTCACTCTTTGCATGTGTTTTTCTATCTGCGTCTGTTTTTGTGCACATTCAGCTGACATAAGTATTTTTCTGATATTTTTCATTTTTCTACTGTCACATAACATAAACCTCACAAATAAAGTTGAAATCTTATAAAATATAGTTATATATCCTCAGTGTTTGATTTTGCAATGATTTCACTGTTTGCATGTGTGTTTCTATCTGTGTCTGTTTTTGTGCACATTCAGCTGAGGTAATGATTTTTCTGATATTTTTCATTTTTCCACCGGGTTAGGGTTAGGGGAAGGGGAAAATAATTTCATCACTGCGAAGCAGTGATGAAATTCGTGCACACTCCATCCAGTCCTATGCAGCATCACAACCAAGCCTCATTAAGACCATGTGGAACTAAAGTGCCTAATTTGTATATCCAGACCCTCTCGGCTCTCCGTCTCTGGGTCGTGTTCCAATTCGGGTTAGATTCAAGGACGGAGACCTTAACTGCATCCCAGCCGTGCTGCAGAAAGTGTTTAACCAGGTGAGTATGGATGTCTTTCTTTCTTAAAATATTATGTCTATGTCGTGAGAATCTGGTGCGAATCGTGCTTCCAGTCTCACCGACATATTTAAGGCCACATTGTTTGCAAATTATTATATAGACACAGTTTCTGGAATTATTATTTCCCTTACTATCAATTTGATATATCAATTTGGTTCTATTATTAGACACCCACACTTGCTGTTTAAAGAACTTATCCAGTGGCTTTGGTTTGGGATCAGTTAATTTAGGAATTTTGGCTTTTACCAGGTAATCCTTCAGATTTTTGTTTTTTCTGAATGCAGCAATGATCCTGTGATTATATAAAATTCCCCTTTCTTTAAAGGAATTTTCAAAGTTTTTCTTAATTTCTCTGACCAGCTTCACCGTGGAGTCCGAATAAGTGGTGATAAAAGGCACCACAGAGGACACAATTTGAGGTTTAATTTGGAGGAACCTCTTGTAACAATATCTAAGGAAGGATCTAGAGTACCCCCTGCTGGCCAAAGCAGTGAAGAGTACTTTAGTTGCTTTCTGAAAATCATCTTTTTGTGTGCAGATCCTATGGAAACGTAACAATTGCGATTTAATTAGACCTGCAAAAGTATGTTTCGGGTGAAAGCTGGTCTTATGCAATAAGGCATGTGTATCCGTCTCTTTAAAGAAAACTTTAATGTCCAATCGATTAGTTTGATTAAAAGTGGGCCCCTTAAATGTGGTTGTGTCCAAAAAATCTACAGAATTTCGATCCATGGTGGATTTAACCTTAATAGACGGATTGTAATTATTAAGAGTGTTTAAGAAAATCTTAAAGTCCTCCTCTGAATATGTCCATACGCCCCAAATATCGTCTAAATAGCGATAATAATAGATGGGTCTCTTTTCACACTGTCGGAGGGCTCCTGCCTCCCAATCTGCCATAAAAATATTGGCATAAGCGGGCGCAAATTTCTTGCCCATTGCCGTGCCCTTAATTTGTAAAAAATATTCATTGTTAAATTCAAAATCATTTCGCGTTAAATTAATCTCTAATAATTGTAATAATTCTTTATCCGGTCTTTTTTTATCATAGTTTTTGGAAAAAATGTTCTTCACTGATTGAATTCCCTCCTTTATGTCTATATTAGTGTAGAGACTATCAATATCGATAGTAAAGAGGATCGAATCTGCCGGAATATCTACATTTTTAATTTTGTCTATAAAATCATATGTGTCTTTAATGTAACTAGGGTGCGTAGTGGACAGTGGATTCAGGAAAAAGTCCAGGTACTCTGCGGTTCTGTAGGTCTCACTGCTGCAGTCAGAAACAATGGGGCGACCTGGAGGCATAATGTGCGGCTTGCTCCACTTGACAGGGTCCTTGTTTATCTTTGGCAACATGTAAAAACGTCTAGGTCTGGGTTCTGGATCACCAAGTAAATATTGTTTTTGTTTTGAATTAATAAACTTCTTCTCATGAAGTTTATTGATGATTTTAGTCACTAATGGGATGGTGTCCAGATATATTGGTTTTTGTAATTTAATGTAATAGTTTTTATCATTTAGTTGTCTATATCCCTCCCACAAATATTGCACTCGGTCCATAACTACCACTACACTGCCTTTATCTGCAGGTTTAATAATTATATTTTTATTATTCATTAACTCTTTTAGTGCTAATTGTTCTTCCCCTGTCAAATTTGGAGTCACATGCTGGATCCTGAAATGACGGTCCAGATATTTTGAGTCCTTTTTAATTAGCTTAACAATCTGGGGGGGTAGTTGTGCATCGGGAGGGGCCCAATCAGATGTGGGAGTGAAAGGGGGGGGCCTGGAATCACCCTCATCACCATAGAAAGCTGCCAACTTTAATCTTCTATGGTATTTTTGTAGGTCGAATCTAGACTGTTGCCTGATATTACTGTTAATATTAATAGTGGGGATGAAAGTAAGGCCTCTGTCAAGAAGAGCAAGCTGTGGGGTGGACAAGTGAACAGAATCACACAACAACAACACATTCTTAAACCCCACCTGAGAGGAGAGGCTTGTGGGGACCCTCAGTTTAAATGCTCACACCAGTGGTCGAGCATGGTAGCCGCCGTCTCCCTGGACCAGTGGACCTGGTCAGTCTCAGTGCTGAACTTCTCCCTCGGCAGAGGTGGAATAAAGTCACAGTGCTCCTGGATGTGGCGATTAAGAGCCAGGAGACTGAATTTCTCCTGCTGTGGCAAAGCAGGGGAGAAGTTGATGGCCGGGACAAGCACTCTGGCATGGGGAAATCTCAGCTTTGCAGCTCTTAAAGCTGCCTGCAGCTGCTTCACAGAGGTCTGGTGAGCTCTCTGTGACCTGTGGTTCAAACCAAAGGCCAGGACAATCATTTCTGGTGGTGTGATGGCGATGGCTCTGGACAACAGGGCTGCAGCGTGACGGAAGTTAGCCCCCGGGTAGCTGTCCACCTGCAGGTGCTGATCCAGGAAGGGCGGGAACCTGCACACGTTGGAGTCCCCCACAATTAGGATCTTATTCCTTACTGTGACATGCCAGTCCTTCATCTTCCGCAGAGTGCTGATGTGGCACGTAGCTCTGCGTCTGCCCGAAGAGGGGGGCTCCATGAGCCCGGCCAGTGTCCTCTGCCTGGTGGTCGGTGTCAGCCGTGTGAAACTGGCAGGGAGACTGGCTGGGCGTGGGAGGGCTTGGGGGGCCCGGACGGGCTGCAGCAGTGTAGTGGTGGGACTGTTAGAGTCTTCACCCTCCGTGGCTAGAGAAAAGATGCTGTCCACATCATATAATACACACCTGTTGCTGGAATGAGCAGCAGGTGAGCGTGGCCGTTGTTCGGGCTCTGGTGTGAACACGTTTATTTGTGTTCCAGCAGCTGGTCTCCGGCTGGAAGCCTCCCTCATCAGCCTCTGGGTCCTCGGTGCTGGTGTAGTGGTTACGGATGCAGCAGGAGGAGGAGCAGACGAGGATGTCGTCGCTGTGGATGCAGGAGGCACTACAACAGGTGAGTGGAAGGGGCAGGGAGCTGGGGTGGGGGTGGGGGTGGGGGTGTGGGTCTCTCTTTCAGACTGCTGTGGACTCCATTCGTGACTGGGGTCTGTCATCGTGGCTGTGGACATCATGGTGGTCACGTGGGGGACTGCAGCAGCACGTGGAAGGAAGGAGGATGATAGGGAGAGGTTGTCCCCTGCCCGATGAATCTGCGCCCTGATGGTCAGGGCTGAGGCTCCTGCAACTACAGGGGCTGAGTCTGCAGTCACAGGAGTTACTTGAGCCGCTACACCATGCAGGGGCTGAGGCTGCAGCTGTAGAGCTGGAGATCGGGGCCTGAGTTGCAGCCGTGGGGGCTGAGGCCACAGCTGCAGAGGTGGATGCTGGAGCTTGAGCTGCAGCTGTGGGGGCTGAGTCCACAACCGCAGATGCTGGGGGCAGTTCATTAAGGCGTGCCAGAATTACTGCCTCTGTCTGCTGCAGAGTTTCTGGCAGCAATCTTCTCCCCAGGTTCCTCTGTGCCCAGGACCAGGCGATCTGGAGGGGCCCTCTCCATTCACCAACAGGGAACGCTGCCAGATTCTTGATCTCGTCTTCTATCAAATTTTCATAATGGCCCTTTAAAATATGAATTGAAGTGGATTGCCAATTCTTTGCATTTCCCTCAATGCGCCCCATAGTGTCATCACTCGGGAACGCAGGTTTAATAAATGTAGCTAGGGTGGAAGTCATGCTACTAATATTTGGGGGTGGGTCTGCCCCCGAGACATTTTTTAGGTGATGAGCAGCCTTAATGATTCGGTGGAGGACCCGCACTTTATTAACAAAATCAGGATCCTGACTGAGTACCTGATGTGGCTGTGTGTATTGGGGGCGCTGCTGCGCCGATTGCTGCCCTCTATGGTTGGGGCGTTGAGATTGGGTCCGTTGCCATGGACGCTGCCATTGAGGGCGTTGCCAAGGACTCCGTCGTTGGGGGCGTTGCCCCGGAAACCCCTGTTGTTGTTGTGGACGCTGTTGTTGTGGACGCTGCTGTTGCTGCTGACCCCGCTGTTGCTGCTGCTGCCACTGCTGACCCTGTCGCCGCTGCTGCTGGAAGTAGCGCTGTTGTGGGGGACGGTCGTAGTAGCGCTGCTGTGGAGGAGGGTCGTAGTAACGCCGCTGCGGTGCACGCTGTCTGCTCCAGCTCCGCTGTGTACCCCGGTGATCCTGCCAGTGTGTGACGTCATCTTCGGCACGTCGTGCCCGGTCGAAAGAAACCTGGCGATCCTGCCGTTGTGACTCACCGGCCCAACGTGGTCGTTTCTGGTGCTGCTGTCGAGTCGCTGAAGCCGCTGCGTCACGCCGTGGGTAACGTGGTCCGGCTGAGAACTGCCCCGGTGGTCCGCCCAAGGTCACGGAGGCATAACTCCGCTGTTTCATCGGCCCACGGCCGGGGTAGGAGGCGCTAGATCCCCGCGGTGGATTACCGCCTCTGGAACGCTGCCTGCCGCGTCTCCGTCTCACCACGATAAACCCGCTGTCGTCATCGTCGTCATCATCTTCTCTCTCGTACCCGTACATGTGTGCGGTGAAAAGGAAGCTAATGTTTTTAGCCGCTGTCGCGGCTAGCTGTCAATCAAACCTTAGCTTTCAGTAAAGAACGAAGGCGAAGACTTCCTCTTCAAAACAAAAAGCTTTTTTATTTAAAATACAAAAAAGCAGATAATATTCGTACACAGTACGCAACGTTTCGGTCCGAACTGGACCTTCTTCAGGCAATAAAGCTTGTTAAACTAAGCACAGGCAAAAACTCTGTGTGAGCACTCTCTCCGTCTCCGTGCAATGATTTTTTCGCGGGGCGGAAGAAGCGTCATATGACGCTTCCTCCGCCCCACGTCACAGGAGAAAAGGGAGAGAAGCGCCCCCAGGTGGCCTAGTGCCAAAATGAGAGAGACACCCATAAGTATATGAGTGTAGAAATCATGACGACAACATAAATCAACTTAACAATTATAAGGATCCACGTAAGGGCAAAAGTGAATAATCAGAAAATCAAAATGAGCACATAATTCAAATCAAATTAAATAATAACATGTAAAAGAAAATATCCATTAAATAATGAGCTCAGGCAAGATACCACTGTGGATCACACAACATTCCTCTTACGGGGCCAACCGGCTCCCTCTGGAGGAGAACGTCGGGACTGCAGGTCTTCTCAATAGTGCACAGAAACACATAAGAACACATATGAGTGTGATAATAATGGAAATGTGCATCCTCTGTTGCACAGACCCTGTCTCTGGATATATACAATAAAAATATATATATTACATAAATAAAAAAATATATATATACATATATACATATGTACAAATATACACCTAAACAATGGTGTTCACAAGTGTCCACCCCTGGACATAAATGAATCAAAAATGTATTCATTTAGACCTACTAAATTAAAACACTTAACCAGGCAAGTATTTTAGCCTTTTAAGGTAAGTATTAATTACAATAACGAAGATATTAAAAATACTACCACCGTTATTATTAAATGAATATTTATGGTGTTTATCCAGGTAAGTATTTATATAGGGTTAGAGTGTAATTATTATTAGATATGTTTAAAGTAAGTACTAATAATGAATTGTTGCCCATGCCTCTCCATTCTCTCCCCAGACAAGAAGAGAAACACCAACAACATCCAAAGACTGCCTCCAGGATTTATAAAGCCCCAGCAAAAAATTATTATTATTTTTATATATTGTTATTTAAAAGTTAAGTCATTTGCATATATTTAAGTAAAAGGAACAGTATCAAAAACCCATGTTCAAAATGAAGATGTATTTATTATTTTTAATTATTATTCTTGTCATATCGACAGGAAGAGGGATGATGATGATCACACTGGCTACACAGATCCCGGTGAGACTGAAATTCTCCAAGCTCAATTTGGGGTTAGGGTAAGGGTAGGGTTAGGGTTAGGGTAAGGGTTAGGGTTGGGGGGTTCGGGTTGGGGTTAGAGGTTATGGGTTAGGTTAGGGTTAGGTTAGGGTAAGGGTTGGGGTTCGGGTTGGGGTTAGAGGTTATGAAGGGTCCATTTTATGTGCACAGGCCTACTGATCCGGTGTGTGGCGATGGTGATCCAGTCCAGGTCTGCCAGCCGGGAGACCAGGGTTCGATCCCCAGGCAGAGCCCCGGGCAGGAAGAGGGCGCCCACTGTATTCATTTTATTTTATTTTATAATTTTTGGAATAAACCTAATCATTAATTTGAGGAGTACTGGAGTCGAATCCAGGTCGCCGTCAGGTGGGTGGGAAGGTAAGTGCTGTGGGGAAGGTAAGTATAAGCAGTATAAAATTATATTAAAAGAGGGGAAAAGGATCTGTGGAGTGGTGGTGACGTGGCAATAACGTCGGCCTTCATGTGGGCGACCCGGGTTCAACTCCAGTCTCGGCCGCATGGGGCCCCGGGGAGGACGGCATCTCAAGTATAGGGGTGAGTAAACATTGAATAATAAAAAGTATGAAAAAAAATAAATAAAATAAACAAGCTTAAAATCAATCTTAGTTGAATAAAAGATGATTAAGAATGTTTAATATAAAGTAAATGAGTGGATAAAATGAGTAAGAATTTAAATACGCTGTAAAATAATTGTTTTAATCTAAAAAATGTATAAAATAATTTGAACTTACTTAACTTTTTGTTTTGGGTTTGATGCCGTCCTGCCTGAGGGAGTGAAAGTTCTGTTAAAACAAGTATATGTTTAAAACTAGGGGGATTCCAGAGCCCCAAACGGCTGTAAAAAGTGGGTCAAGAGGGGACGACCACGTCAGGGGGAAGCAGTAAGATGTGGTCTAATCTGCATTAAGACCCCCTGGCGTGGTGGTCCCCAGCCTGTGGATCCAAATCCTTTCCGCCCTCTTTCTCTGCCCGATGGTCCAGTGGTCGTTGTTCTCCAGGCCGGAGATGATGAGATGAGTGGGGGAGTGGTGTTGGAAATGGCTGACCAGTGGAGTCTGAAGTCTGCCTTCCCCAATGTTGTACAGGTGTTGTTTTAAACGGGTGAGTATGGAATGTTGTGTTTCGCCTATGTAGTGTCTATTGCAGGTTTTGCAGGTGATGATGTAGATGACGTTTGTGGTGTTGAGAGAGAAAGTGCCCAGTGTTGGATATGCTGTACTGCTGTGTGGATTATGAATGAATTTTCTATGTTTGTAGTGGGTGGAGTGTTCTGAATGAAGTTGGGGTATGTGATCGGAGAATTTGGATTGCGTGAGTATGTTGTGTAAATTCCGGTTTCTCCTGTAAGCTGAGATGGGTCTGTGGTTATGGAAGGCTGGTTGCTGCTGTAAAATAGAAAAGTTATTTTTGATGGTCCGGTGGAGTCCTGTGGTTCTATGGGAGAAGGTGGAAATAAAAGGTATCAGTCGTGTCGGGTCAGTCAGGGTGTGGTCGGATTGTGGTGTGTGGTCAGGGGGGTTCTGTCTGGGGTCCGGGCTGCCTCCAATTCCAACCGGGTTAGGGTTAGGGAGGGGCTTGGGAGCCCCTGGGTTAGGGTTGGGGCTGGGGTAGGGGGAGCCCGCACTGGCCCCGAATCGAACAGAATTCGGTTGGGGGTCAGTGACAGGAGGAGGGGTAGAGAGGTTAGGATTAGGGGCTGGGTGGGGGAGGGGGTCGGGATACAAACCCCCCTCCCCCACTTCAGCCCAAGGGTCAGGGTTAGGGTTAGGGTTAGGGTGGGGGAGGGGGTTGGGATAAAGACCCCCCTCCCCCATCCCCGTCCCTGGGTTAAGGTTAGGATTAGGGTGAGGGATGGGGGTGGGATAAGGAGGGGGAAGGGGGTTAGGGTTAGGCGGAGGAGGTGGAGGCAGTCCGGAGCCAGTGACCTGGGGTGGGTGGGTGGAGCGAGCTAGAGCGAGAGAGGCCAAGGTTGTGGATTTGATGGTTCTTAAGAAGCGTTTGGAGTACCCTCTGTTGCGGAGACTGTGGAAGAGGGTACTGGTGGCCTGGTGGAAGTCTGGTGACATGGAGCAGATGCGGTGAAAACGGATGATTTGGGATTTGACGATGCCTTTAAATGTATGTTTGGGGTGATAGCTGGATTTGTGTAATAGTGCGTGTGTGTCTGTGGGTTTGAAATATACTTTTGTTTCTATTGTTTTGTAAGTGGTGTTTATGGTCCGGAAGAATACTGTTGTGTCTAAAAAGTTAACTGTGTGTGGGTCTAGGGTATGTGTGATTTTTATGGAGGAGTGGTGGTTATTCAGGATGTTTATGAATTCCGGGAAGTGGGTGATGTCGTGAGGCCAGATGCCGAAGATGTCGTCCAGGAAGCGGAGGTATATGGTGGGTTGCAGGGGACACTTGGCCAGTGCTTCTCGCTCCCACTCGCTCATGTAAATGTTGGCATATGACGGTGCAAATCGTTGACCCATGGCTGTCCCGTGGACCTGAAGGTAAAATTGGTTATTGAAGAGAAAGTCGTTGTTATTGAGGCAGAGTTCCAGTAGTTGTAATAATTCAGAGTCCGGTCGGTCTTTGTCAGGGTGTTTTTTGAAGATGGAGGAGATGACTTGTAGGCCCAGGGTTGTGTTGATGTTGGTGTAGAGGTTGCTGATATCTATTGTGAAGAGGTGTGCCTGATGGGGGACAGCCATGGATCTGACTATGTCCAGGAAGTGGTAAGTGTCCTTGATGTAACTGGGGTGTGTGGTGGAGAGGGGTCCAAGAAAGTGGTCAATGTATTCTGTGATTTTGTAAGTGGTGCTGTTGCAATCTGAGACTATGGGTCTGCCGGGAGGAACTTCAAAGGGAATAGTCCAGGTCTGGGGTTCCTTATGTATTTTTGGCAGTAGGTAGAAATAGCGGGGTCGAGGGTGTTCTGGGCCGAAGAGGTAAAATCTTTGTTTAGATGAGATGAATTTTTTGTTGTAGAGGGTCTGTATAATGGTCCGGAGTTTGGTCTGAGTCTGGGGCTGAATGCTACTGTCAAGAGGTTTATAGTATAGTGTATTGTGTAGTTGTCTGTAAGCTTCTGTCCGGTATTGTTGTCTGTCCATGATTACGATTTTGGAGCCCTTGTCCGCTGGTTTTATTATAATGTTTGGGTTATTTTTAAGTATTGTGAGTGCTTTGCGTTCGGCCTCCGACAGATTGTCTGGGACATCTGTCGGGGGCCGAAAGCGCTGTAATGATTTCCTATCTGTATGTATGAGTGTGTGTGTTTTATTGTCGAGGGTGGTCCAGTCTGGTTCCCAGTGTGAGGGGTGGGAGAACTGTGAGGGTGTGAAGTCAGAATGTGGGTGGAAGTAGTCGAGTAATTTGATGCGTCTGTGATATTTGTGTAGGTCCCTTTGAAGTTCCTCCCAGTCGTAGGTTGTTGGGCGTGGGATGAATGATAAACCCCTCTCCAAGAGCTGTAGCTGTATCTGTGAGGGGGTGAATAATGTGGAGAGGTTGCAGATATTGTTGGATGAGTTCCACCCCAGGTTTGGGCTACTGGCAGGTGTCTGTAGTAGTCGGGGGATGGTGAAGTCTGGTCGTGAGTCGGGGGCCAGTTTGGTTTTGGGTGAGACTATAAATTTAATTGTGCACACCAGTTGTTAAAGATGAGTTTGGCCGTTTTGGGGGTCCAGTGAATATTGTCCTTTTCTGTAAAAAAAGTGTCGTGAGGTATTTCGGTTAGGAATGGGAAGTGAGTGACCATGTTGTTATTGATTGTAGTGATGTTATTCTGTTGGGTGGGGGTGAGGTTGGGGGAGAAGTTGATGACTGGGAAATAGATGTCTGCCGTGGGGAAGACAGACTTCAGCAGCCTAAACAGTGCCTTGAACTGTTTGATGGAGGTCTGCCTGGGGTCCTGGTCTTTATTATTGATACCAATTGCAATGATGACGATCTTGGTGTCCGGGTTTGGTATCGTTTTTTCACAGATTTTGAGGAAGTGGTAAGTATTGGCCCCGGGGTAACTGTCCAATTGAATGAGCGGGTTGGTGTGGGCGGGGATGCGGTTGATGTTGGAGTCTCCGAGGATCAGGATTGGCCTCCTGGGTTTGAAGGACCAATCCTGGATTTTTCTGTTGGGGCGGGCGATGTGGTAGTTGGGACGATGGAGGGATGATGCAGCAGCTGGAGGGGTGAGGGGGAAGGTGGGGTGATCTAAAAGGGGGCTAGAGGCCATGGGTGGACAGGGAGCTGGGGGTGGTGTTATTACTGGGTTGGGGTGGGGGGAGGGGGGAGGCGATGATGGGGGAACACTGTCGTGGGGGCCCGGGGGTGCTGATGAGCCAGCGTCCCGGACTTCCTCGGCGGGCAGTGTCGTCCCCCTGGGTAGATGAGTGGAGGGCTCAGTAGGGGCGTTTTGGTCTGAATAGACTTCAACGGACCCGGTTGTCATCGTTGCCTGTTCCACATGTGTGTTTTTTAGGGGAGGTGGGGACAACTGCACCGCCGACTGGTCCGGGACGTCAGCATCATCTATCTGGGAGGAAAATGGAGAGATGTTATCTGAAATGATAGTAGAAACATTAGTGGTGCTATTGAGTGAAATGGATAACAGTTCTGGGGCCTGTGTGGGTTTCCGGGCAGGTGGCTTGGGGGTGTGGATCTGGACCTTAACTTCTAACTGGGTGTTTTTTATGTTGGCCGGGGTGAAGGGGGGTTGTGTGATCGGCGACTTGGGCTGGGAGGTTGTTGGTGGGGTTAGGGGGAGTATGGGGGATATGGGTGAGGCAGGGGCTGTGGTTGTGATGTCGGTCCTGGTGGAGATGGGGCCCCAGGTGACCTTCTTCGTCCTCTGGGGCAGCGGGGTAGAGGTAGCAGGTGCTGGGTCGGGTTCTATTGCCGGGTTAATGATGTGGGTGGTAGGTTCGGGGGTGGGTAGCCGGGTGATTTGGTGGTTCTGCCGGTGTGGAGGTATGATGGGGCCTGTGCGTCTGGCTGGCTTCTGGACTGGTTTATGGCTTGGTGGGAAAAAGTCTGTCATGGGGGGAGTCCTGGATGGCTGGCGGCTGGCGTAGGTGGGAGTGGAGGGTGAATTTCCAGTGGTTGAGTTGGTGCCTTGATAGATTGTGAGTCGCTGGGGAGCCTGGGATGGTGGAAGATTGGGGAAGTGACTGTCTTCTTCAGGGATTGTAAAGAGGGTGAGGTCCAGGTTGTTTCTGCTTCGGTGCTGGGGTGGGGGGGCAGTATGGAGGATGGTTCTGGTTTGTTGTGGTAGAGACTGTAGTTGTTGCTGGACTGAATGCAGTGTTTGCTGCATCAGCCTGGGGCCATAGCGTTTCCTGGCCCAACCAGTGGCAATTTGAAGGGCCAGGGGATTAAGGGGTGTGGAGAGAAGAGAGGTTATTGTTGTATGATAATGGTCCTGTAAGATAAGCATTGTGTTCTGCATCCAGCGGGTTGTGTTGTTGTGTATTTTGTTGTAAGTGGCTGTAGTGGGTGTGGATGGTTTGATAAAGTCTGTAAGGCGTTGTACTTGTCTGTTCATCCCTGGTGGGAAGGTGCCGGTTGAAACTGCAGTGTCCATAATGTGTTTGTGGTGTGTGGCCTGAATGAGTTTAAACAGTTGTTTGGCAATGTGTCTTGTTTCTGCATCGGGTGGGTGAGTGAGTGGAGTGTTGTGTGTGTGTGTGTGTGTGTCTATGTGTTGTCCTGTAAGTGTATGTATTCTTAAGGACATCAGTGGTTGTGGTTGTGGTGTGGAATGTCTGTCACTCTCAGGTGTACTCCTATGTGTAGGCCCGTCTCTGTGGAAGTGTGGCATGGTGGTGGAAGGCTCTTACCTTAGTTGCCGTAGATGTAGATTTGGTCGTCCCAGAGTAGAGTCTCAGCCGCAGATGGTCCAGGAGGTGCTGTTAAAAACTCAGACTTTGTTGTTGTTAGTCTTATCCGGGTCAGGCTGGCAGAGCCCTCCACCTCCAGTTTAAAAACCAAACTTTATTAGGTTTAAAAATTTAGTTAAAAAGAGTAAAATACTCTATAAAAGCCAAATAAAAAGGTTAAAAAGAGTAAAATCACTCGCTCAATAAAAAAGAGGACGGGCCTAGAGTATAGGAGTAGTCCAGGTTCCCTGACGTTTCGCAGAAGTACTGCTTCCTCAGAGGGATACCAGAGAGTGACAAACATTTGGTATTTGACAGTTGAGGGGGGGAGACAAAGTCCCTCCCCCAAGTGTCAGTTTGGATGATGTGGTGTAATGGGATTGGTCGGGGTGTGGTGTAAATTAAATATTCGGAGGGAAAGGACTAGTGTGTGCCTAAGATGGGTTGTTATAGGGGCATTCTGGAGGGAAAGTCGGTGATTGGATGTATTCAAAGGGTGTGGTGGTGAGTATTTATACTGAGTTGGAAAAGGTGTGATGCTGTACCTGTTTGCTTGTGGTCCACTGGTTGGGCCATGGACTTGCACCCAGGAGGCCCGGGTTCAAGCCCCACGGACCCCAGGCTGAGAGCCATCCAAGATGCCGACGATTTTGTGGAAGAAGATGGTGCACAGTTCAGGTAGGTGTTTATGATGCTACTCCTTTTTGTTCTTTTTTGTCCAGGTTGCAGATAGGGTGGGTGACCAGATCAGTGGCACGGGCTGGGTAAGGGTTGGGGTTCGGGTTGGGGTTAGAGGTTATGAAGGGTCCATTTTATGTGCACAGGCCTACTGATCCGGTGTGTGGCGATGGTGATCCAGTCCAGGTCTGCCAGCCGGGAGACCAGGGTTCGATCCCCAGGCAGAGCCCCGGGCAGGAAGAGGGCGCCCACTGTATTCATTTTATTTTATTTTATAATTTTTGGAATAAACCTAATCATTAATTTGAGGAGTACTGGAGTCGAATCCAGGTCGCCGTCAGGTGGGTGGGAAGGTAAGTGCTGTGGGGAAGGTAAGTATAAGCAGTATAAAATTATATTAAAAGAGGGGAAAAGGATCTGTGGAGTGGTGGTGACGTGGCAATAACGTCGGCCTTCATGTGGGCGACCCGGGTTCAACTCCAGTCTCGGCCGCATGGGGCCCCGGGGAGGACGGCATCTCAAGTATAGGGGTGAGTAAACATTGAATAATAAAAAGTATGAAAAAAAATAAATAAAATAAACAAGCTTAAAATCAATCTTAGTTGAATAAAAGATGATTAAGAATGTTTAATATAAAGTAAATGAGTGGATAAAATGAGTAAGAATTTAAATACGCTGTAAAATAATTGTTTTAATCTAAAAAATGTATAAAATAATTTGAACTTACTTAACTTTTTGTTTTGGGTTTGATGCCGTCCTGCCTGAGGGAGTGAAAGTTCTGTTAAAACAAGTATATGTTTAAAACTAGGGGGATTCCAGAGCCCCAAACGGCTGTAAAAAGTGGGTCAAGAGGGGACGACCACGTCAGGGGGAAGCAGTAAGATGTGGTCTAATCTGCATTAAGACCCCCTGGCGTGGTGGTCCCCAGCCTGTGGATCCAAATCCTTTCCGCCCTCTTTCTCTGCCCGATGGTCCAGTGGTCGTTGTTCTCCAGGCCGGAGATGATGAGATGAGTGGGGGAGTGGTGTTGGAAATGGCTGACCAGTGGAGTCTGAAGTCTGCCTTCCCCAATGTTGTACAGGTGTTGTTTTAAACGGGTGAGTATGGAATGTTGTGTTTCGCCTATGTAGTGTCTATTGCAGGTTTTGCAGGTGATGATGTAGATGACGTTTGTGGTGTTGAGAGAGAAAGTGCCCAGTGTTGGATATGCTGTACTGCTGTGTGGATTATGAATGAATTTTCTATGTTTGTAGTGGGTGGAGTGTTCTGAATGAAGTTGGGGTATGTGATCGGAGAATTTGGATTGCGTGAGTATGTTGTGTAAATTCCGGTTTCTCCTGTAAGCTGAGATGGGTCTGTGGTTATGGAAGGCTGGTTGCTGCTGTAAAATAGAAAAGTTATTTTTGATGGTCCGGTGGAGTCCTGTGGTTCTATGGGAGAAGGTGGAAATAAAAGGTATCAGTCGTGTCGGGTCAGTCAGGGTGTGGTCGGATTGTGGTGTGTGGTCAGGGGGGTTCTGTCTGGGGTCCGGGCTGCCTCCAATTCCAACCGGGTTAGGGTTAGGGAGGGGCTTGGGAGCCCCTGGGTTAGGGTTGGGGCTGGGGTAGGGGGAGCCCGCACTGGCCCCGAATCGAACAGAATTCGGTTGGGGGTCAGTGACAGGAGGAGGGGTAGAGAGGTTAGGATTAGGGGCTGGGTGGGGGAGGGGGTCGGGATACAAACCCCCCTCCCCCACTTCAGCCCAAGGGTCAGGGTTAGGGTTAGGGTTTTTTCATGAGAAGTTGGCCTTTTTTGCCCGGTTTTACCTAAAAGTTGAATTTCTTTCACAACATTTACTATGTTGGGCCTGCCATCCATTCATGTGTATTGGGACCATTTTGCCAGTAAGCCAATATCGCAGTGCCAGTATCCAAGTATGCAGTTATTCATGGTAGTTGCATTTTTGGGCACCAGGGGGCACTGATCAAGACTCTGGAGGCCAATCTCTCAGTATCACCCAGTTTATCTTTATTAGACCCTAACAATATGAATCTTGGGCCCACAGGGTCTAGTCATTTAAAATGCATTGGATTTGTCTGCAGTGCTTTCTAAGGGCCGCAAGAGTGACTCTAGGGACCAACAGTGAACCTGCATGTCCCCCAGAATAAAAATGCTTCATGTAACCAATTTCGTGGTCTACAAGGCTCCCCAAAAACCCCTCATAAATTCTGGGTGGGCCAAAATACAGATGCATTTTATGGCCTTCTCAGTCGTCTGCAAGGTACCCAAATAGCCACTGAACAACCCTGAGTGGCCCCTAGAGCGCAACAATATAACTGAGTGGTCTGTAAGCGGTCCCAATGGCCCCTGGAAAATATTAGTCCTGGAAAAAATCCAGAAGGGATGGGACTTCAGGAATCAGGATTGACACATCTCTCATCCGATTATTTGTATTAAATGCCCTCTGAATTCTCAGAAGAGACCATCCATGAGATGTGCACACCTGCCATTGGATGGACACAAGGACCAAGTTGCACATGACAGGGAGAGGACGCTGCAGACACTGCAATAACACACAATGCAGTAAGTGTAACGTTGGCCTTTGCTTTTCAGAGGACAAGAACTATTCTGTGGATACTGTCACTATCAATGAAAGTCAGTCACAAAAAGAAAAAAGTCGCCACAGAACCATTTCTCGGGAAGACAATCGCTGCACCTTTGAGGGAAAGGCAAAATGATTGTAAAAATAAAATTTTCTGTAAATAGTGATAAGCACTATAAATTCAGTTTAAGATATTCTGAATTAGGTGAGATACAAAGCTTAATTTATTTGGAATATGTCTCTCAGTGTCAGACCGAGACTCGAAACAGGACTCAGATGCAGAGAAGGTTATTTTATTAATAACCAAAGTTGCCCTGATCAGAGTAATAAAGCAAAGTACTACGAAAATTAACAAAGCAAACGCAACAAAAAATTTTCTCCAAATGGAGAAATATATCGTGTGATCGGGGACTATGAAAAAGTTGAAACACAAATCACTCCCTGGGGAGGCAAACAAAACAGCTGTGAAAAGGTTAACAAAAAATGCTCAGACTGTAGGATTTAAATTTAAGCGTTTACCTTTTCATATATACACATATTTTTCTTTTGTAGTTTCTCTTTATTTTCTTAAGTTTGATGTTTAATATGCAGCACTGTTTATACCTTTCCACCTGTTAGATCTCACCAAGTGTGTATTCTGAATATCGCTTACACTGAGTACTTAATAGTGGGTGCAATTTAAACACTAGATTTCCGCAATTCCGTGCCGAAATTTCGAGTGTGCCTGCAGTTCTTGCGGCATGTGTCGTCGCTTGCAGGACTTGTGCTGGTAAAGGATTGAGTGGTATTTTGGTGGAATCACCCTTTAAAAGAGAATAACTCATAACCCCTCCCACTCCCTGATGCCCCCTCCCCCTTCCGAACACCTGCGTTATAAAATCTGAACATGTGGATTGAACCTTTAAAAGCATTTAGACAGAGTGGTATTTCGGTGGAATCACCCTTTAAAACACCAAGTTTTAAAGGAGATAACAAAACGGATCAGAGGACTCAGACGCAGAGGCCTTTTAATTGTCTTTATTGGCACTCGTAAACAATTCTCAAGGCAGGTCCTCTTTACTGAGGAAAAACAAAAGCGTGGCTATGAAAGCCTATAACAAATGGCGAGCGCAACGCTCTACAAGAGAAACGTTGCGGAACTATAAAACGCGGAACAAAAAAATCACTCCGAAGAGGAAACAAACTCAGACTAAGGTTATCATGTAAAACTTAAACAGAAAACTCTCCAAACAGAGGAAAACACGGCTCTAAACACTTCAAAACGAAAGCTAACTCAAAAGCGCAATCCTAATGACTTGCGATCTTTAACTAACTAAGAATGAGATCAAAAACAAAACGCAATCTAAATGATTGGATCTAACTAATAAAAGGTAAGTCACAAACCTAGTGATTGGAGTTCCTAAAAGGCTGTGAAAATTAACAAACAAAAAATCTCTCCCAAGGAGGAAAACAAAAGGGGTTATAAATCTTAACTACGGTATCAGCTAACAGGCTATGCTAAGAAAACTTACAAAAAGAAACGTCACTCACAAAGAGGATCAAAAACCTGAGGATTCTGTGGCTGTGACGAGGAGCTCGGGTGATCAGGCATGGACGAAAACACACTGGCACTGACACAGGGGAACAGGGAGTTTTTAAAGTCCACATGGCTTAATTGTCAGCAGGTGTGTGTAATCAGGGCCGGCAGAGGAGGGGGCGGGGCAAACTGCCAGAGTGACAGCAGAGAGGGAGAGAGAGAGATTCACAATCCCCTCTGTTTCCCATTCTCACAGAGAAAACAGCATGTTTTAAAGTTGTCATATTTCAAGAACGGTTGATGATAGAGATAAAATTCTTGGTTTGTGAGCGTCAGGAGGCTTACGGCAACTCCCACATTTAATTTGTGACAAACGGGCGTGAATTGACAGAGAAATCACAGTTTTAAAATCACCCTCGGGTTGGTTTTTCCAAAACTCAAAAGCAGACATTTTAACATGGGAGCCTATGGGAGCTGTGACCAGAGTTCTCTGTGCTTTGAGGTGATTTTCAGAACAACTACAAGTCATATGAACATGAAAACACACACAGGGTTAGACGACAACCATGGCAACGTTTTGATGTAAAAATTGTCCGTGTAGGTTGGAAATTGTGGGCAGGAGAAGAGTTTGTTTAGAAATTTCTGGTGATAATTTTGCTGGTTCTCGCTAGAGTGTGCCACTCTAGCTGCCGCCCACACACGCAATACACACTCATTATAAAATCTGAAAACGTAAAAAAAAAGTACAAAACGTAAACTGCGATTGTTTAAAAACCGTAACATGTATCAAAACTTTGACTTAGGTCAGAAAAGTCCCAAGTCTTGTGACGCGTTTAAAGTTCCAACCACGTTTCTACGTTAAAGTATGACGACGCTGTGATGCTCCAAAGCGGGCTTGGTTTTTTTCCAAATTTTGGCCGTTTCAATGCATTTTAATAGGGAAATTTTCGGCACTTTTTCACGATTTTTGTCGCCATGGTTACTCGAAAGTCTTAGAAACGTCATAGCTCACGATTCCCGATCAGGCCGCACGTTTTGATATAACTTGTGTTGGGGTTTTCTCAAAGCTGCGGGAGGAGTAGCGCGGCAAACTTTTGGTGGAAGAAGAATATCGAGCGGAATAAACGCGTAGGATTACAAGATGTGCTTGCAGCACAATGCATTCTAGTGAGAACTCTAGGTTCTCACTAGTATGCCTTGTGGCTGCAGGCACCTAATAAACGCGTAGAATATCAAGATGTGCTTGCAGCACAATGCATTCTAGTGAGAAC
>NW_025321211.1:47500-72428 GCF_019176455.1 Solea senegalensis | reverse complement strand
AAATGGAGGAGCAGGAAAGACATGACATATTATTATATCATGGGCTAAATACAGTTGTATGGTGGGCGGGATGTGGGCCGCGGGCCTTGTGTTGGACATGTGTCCCACACTGACCTTTCTTGTTGCCCATGGGAATGTTGGTGTTGAGCAGCGAAGCAAAGGAGCTTTGTTTGGAGTGTTGGGCCTTTGCTGCCAGTGCGTTGTTCCACAGCGCTTTGATGAGCAGGGAGGCCAAGTACAGAGTCTGAGGACGAGACAGGGAACATGAGGGGGGGGGACATGAGGCGTCACTGCAGCAGAGCTCAACATCTCACAGAGTCCACAGTGTGCTCTTTACCTGCTCCGTGTGGGCACTGGGGTGCAGACCTGACACCAGGTTGAGGACGTGGCGTAGAGGCACTGGATCCAGGTTTTTGATGAGCGAAGGAAAAAGGTCGTGGATGTAGCGGCTACAGTGTTTCAGCTAAAAGGAAACACACAAAACAGACATATTCGTACTTAAACAACCTATATCTACATCCAGGGAGCAGCAGCTGGCTCCGCCCCCTGCACAGAGAGACACACACACACACACACAGATCTGATGGTGTCGAATACTGTTACTGAGTGGAATACACAGACACTGAACATGTGTGCCTGCAGTTATAAAATGAATCAATGATTATTACAATCATTGAAATATGCCAATTCTGATTTGATCATGTACTCACAATGGACAGAGCAACGTAACGCAGACAAGTTAGCTTACTGTTTTTATATGATATGTTTGTAGTCGAGCTGTGATATGAAAACTGTTGCTGGCAAACTTTGCATTTGACTTTTTTTATCATCATCTTTTTTTTATAAAATGCTGCCACACTGTGACGTCTTTGACATGGATGTTAGAGGACGACTGACTGTAGCTCAACATTAAATAACGTTCTATAGTCTTTCTGTCTCCAGTGGGTTGGGCTAATCCAAAATACTCAAACCAAGGGGAGTGTTCTCTGAAGAAACGCTGTGATCTATGGAACAGGGGTGCTCTGAAAACACCCCCATTAGCACTTGGTACATTCCTCCATATAAAATCAAATTAACCAAAGACTGTAAGAAAGTAACGCGGCAAAAAGTCGACTTTTTAGAATTTTAGATCGAACCAGAACGTATCGACTCATAAATCCACCAGACTCCTCTGAGAAAACACATTTGATCAATGTTTTCACCATTTTTAACTATTTTTAACTTTGATCTACAGTTGGACATTGTTGACTCTCCAGTGATGACGCTCTCTGACCAATCAGAGGCCTGCAGTCCGTAGACATCACATTTGAACCTCGTCAGAGCAGGAACTAAATAAAAGGAACTATCACTGATGGAGAAGCAGAAAAACCAAGTAGAGTCGAGCTGTGCAGTGGAGAAACACCATAAATGTGTCCCGTCTTACCTGAGCTGCCGCCCAGATACAGTCCACATGCTGCGTGCTGAGTCGGCCTTCTGCAGCCAAGAAGTTCAGGATCACTTGGCACTGCTTAATGATCTGGAACACACACACACACACACACGAGTCAGGCTGGCTGCACGAGGAGGAGATGAAGTAAAATCAACACTGTCAGTCTGCGTCACCGTCGTCTCACCTCAATGTGCAAATTAGGTCCAAATATGTGCTCGACCACATTATTGTGGATCAACCAATCAGCAAGTTCCTTTGCTATGGACCTGGAAGCAGGAGAGCGAGGAGTTCAAGAACAGCCAGTGAAGATGAACAGGGGTTAACAGTGACACGAGGCCAAGGGATCGTAGGATTTTACACAACTGGTGTGAAAGAGTACACAAATGTACGACTAATGGTGTATTCAGGCTGTAGTGTGAAGTCGGAGAGGAAATGTTCCACCTGCTCCACAAGCCAACTCCAATTTCGCAGCCTCACGAACCCCAACACTGGATTCCGAGATGGCCACCACTCACGCCATATATATATATATATATATATATATATATATATATATATATATATATATATATATATATATATATAAACATATAAAACACCTATGAATTGGACTTTTGTCTCACTTGTTTCACAGTAAAATTGAGCATTCAGTTCAGTTTTTTACAGTTTGGAACTTTGTACTGATGTGTGATCCCACTTACGTTTCTGTGTCGGACACCAGCGACTCGTTGTTGCAGACGTCATTGAATGTGTGGAGCTGATTCTGAAACACACACACACACACACACGATGAGAAAATACATGATTTATTCATACTAGAATTACACCAGTTTTCCTTCACATGTTGCAGAACATAGTCTGATTATGACACATGTGCATGTGTCTCTCAGCCACTCACTCTCCCACACCGAAGTCCAGAGAGAAAATCAGTGATTTTAGCTCATAGGGACTGCTGCCTCGTGTGGTCACTTTGTGTCACTGAGGTCAATGTGAATGAAGAATTTCAAACACTAAATTCACTAAAATAAGACATTAGAACTTAATGATGGAGGCAGCAGTGGATCAACAACTGTGTGTGAGATGTTAAAATCACTGATTTTCTCTGTGGGGTTTGGTGTGGGAGAGTGTGTGTGTGTGCGTGTCTTTATTTCACTGCGAGACAGACTTTTCCAACAGGAGACTGAAGTTTGTAAACCACTCACTCTCTCACACCAAAGTCCATAGAGAAAATCAGATCACACACACAGTTGTTTTTGATCTACTGGTTACGGTGGCCGAGAAGTGCAAATCACAACGACATTAACTTCTACTGCAAGCCTGGCCAACCCAGGGCTCCCGAGCCGCATGCGGCCCTTTGCCTAGTTTCATGTGGCACTTACGTTCATATCAAATCATGTCTATGTGTACGTATGTTGGCCTTAGTTCAATATCAAACGCAAACATGGGCGAGAGAGTTTTTTTGTTTTTTTTTGTTGAACGAAATGGCAAACCATTGTGTCCTGTCGTTGTTGTGTGATTTACAATTAATCTGGCTGAGCAGAGGTCTGTGTGTGTGTGAGAGGAAGGGATGGGAGGATGTTCCTGTGTGTGTGTGTGTGTGATGTGGCTCTTTGCAGTACAACCATAAAAAATTTGGCTCTTACAACAAAAAAACTACGACTTTCACAGTGAAAATTCCTGAGTTTTAGAAAGCGACAATTAAAAACTTGAAAAAGATGCATTTAAAGTGAATTTCACAAACGGGTGAGCAGGTCACGTGACCACCCTTTCAAAACCCTCAACTATCCCTTTAATTCTCATCAGTTAAAAGCTCCAGAGGGAGAAGAACCTGCAGCTGCTGCCGTGTGTAAGGTTTTACGAGCAAAGAAAAAGAGAAGAGAGAAAAACATATGTTTGACGCAGCTGTGGAGGAGCCTTAAACTCCGCCCCAGCCCGCCACGCCGAGGTCAGACGCGCCTGTGCCACAACTCACCGTGATTTGGCTGAGACCGGCCAGCCTCATGGTGAGCGTCGGCGACATGAAGTATTTGAAAGCGAGGTCCAGGCTCTCCTTGTCGAAGCACAGCGCGCTGTCCAGCGGCTCCTTCACAGTGCTCCACATCAGGTCGGCCATGTTACGCGCCGCGCTCTGCCGCAGTTCCTGGTCCGACAGTTTACACAGATACCTGCAGGCAAGACAGCGTCCACACTTTGATTAGGGTCCAACTAACTGCTGTGTCTGTGAGAGACACACTGTGAGGCTTCGAAAAACCAGGACACTGAGACTTATGGAAATGCTGCTGTCTCCGTTTTATTTTGTCAAATGTTGAATTTAACTTTATTGTGAAAACTGCAGGGTCGTGTTTTTGTGGACAAACAGAATTTGAGACTCTTAATTTGAAAACAGTTCTTGTTGCCGTTTTGTTTTAGTACGGACAAATGGAAACAGACTTTTATTGAGAAAATGCCTAGGTTGGGTTTTATTGTGGAAAACAAACTAAGACTTTTATTTTGAAAACTATAAGGTCAGGTTTTAGTGTGGGAAAAAATAAGTTGAAACTCTTACTTTGAAACAGTGGGATTTTCGTTTTAGTGTGGACAAACATAATTTGGTACTTTTATTTTGAAAACTACAGGATTGTGTTTTTGTGTGGACGAACAGAATTTGAGACTTTTATATTGATTATTTGCTTTTGCTTTTATTGTGAAAACTCCAGGGTCATCCTCCATTATGTACGGAGCCCCTAAAGGGACATTGAAAAAAAAAAAATTCAACGTTTCTGGTGAGCACCGCACCAGAAAGTATCTCGTGCTCACATGAAAGTATCTCGTGCGCACCAGAATGTATCTGGATAGATTTGTTGTTGACCCGTTATTTTGTTATTAATGTAAACGTTTTGACGTAACAGATTGAAAGTTTGTATATTATTGTTTTATTTAGTTTGACTTTGAATGTCAGCTGAGATTGGCACAGCACCCCCCACAATCCTCCTGTGGACATACATATACATACACTGCACTGCTGTAATATATCTATTTTCCACATGGTACTGTATATTTCTATAAAAATAAATTAATAAATTAACTATTTAAAATGAGATATATATATATATATATATATATATATATATATATATATATATATATATGCATTTATTAAAAGTATTTATTATGTTCATTTATCAACACTCTGTGATGAAGCTTAATCTAATGACTGCGATATCTGAGCCAGCGGATCATCATGCGCGCATGCAATACTTTCTGGTGCGCACGAGATACTTTCATGTGAGCACGAGATACTTTCATGTGAGCACGAGATACTTTCTGGTGCTCACGAGATACTTTCATGTGAGCACGAGATACTTTCTGGTGCTCACGAGATACTTTCATGTGAGCACGAGATACTTTCACGTGAGCACGAGAAACATTTAATTTTTTATTTTTTTTTCGATGTCCCTTTAGGGGCTCCGTAATTATGGATGAACATAAATGTGTGTTTTTTTTTATTTTGAAATCTCTAGAAGAGTGTTGAGGAAATGTTCCTTTAAAAATCTTTAGGGGACTCCAGGAGGAGGCGGCCTGTGTCACATGACCACCATGCCTCCTCCAAGGGTCATGTGAGGAGAGGCTGATCATGTGGAGGCCTGGCAACTGTTGCCACGGCAACAGAACCTCTACCTAGCAACTCGCATGGTGGGAGAGAGAGTGAACGAGTGAGGTACAGAGAGAGAGAATGTCTCTCTCACTATTTTTGCTTTATGAAAAATCCATCTGTTATATTCGTAACATTTTTTTTATCACTCAAATTTTTATTGAAAATTTTGCATACAAATTAGGGTATTTATGACCATGTTAAATTAAAGAATGTTTATGCAATAAAGAAAAAGAAAGACACTTCAAAAGACAGTAAAAAAACAAATAAATCAATCAATTGTAAGTATCAACAAGGTGAGCTCCCTTCTTTAATTGTAGTGTAACATTGTGGTCTGATTTTAGCCTTCCTAATTCATTGCTTCATTCAGGTTTCCCCTATACTTTACCCACTTTTCCCATCGTGACTCAAATCTCGCCTCCTGAAGCCTCAATATGTGTGTGAGCCTTTCCATGTCAAATATTTCTTCTACTACCACCAGCCATTGTTCTTTTGTACATGGGTCTGTTTTGTACCAAGCCATAGTTATGGTTTTCTTGCTGGCTGCCAGCAGTGCCTTGACCAGATATCCGTCCCCGCCCCGTATATTTTCCTGTGTAAGATTCCCCATATAACTATACGCAACATTAAAGACACAACTGCATTTATTAAATCTATATACTCCAATGACAACCTCATTCGTTGTGTAACTATTACCACAAGGTGGCAGCAGCAAGCAGTGGGTTTAATGAAGTGATGAAATTCACAGGTTTCTTGAACGCATCATGAAGCTCCTCTGAGCTCATGGGTGGACAGACGTAAACTGACTCTTTTAGTTTGAAAACTCCAGGCTTGAGTTTAAGTGTGGACAAACAGAAATCAACACTTTTATTTTGGTAATAATCACTATGTGTGTTGATTTTCATTATTATTGTGTTTAAAAACTTAAAAGTGACATAGAATGCTTGTATCACAGTTATGGAGGTCTACTTATATATATATGAACTTGTTTTCATGATTAAAAACCTCCTAATCGCTGCAAACGAGCCGATCAAAATATCTCCTCACTGACGCTCTCGTCGTTTCAGACCAAAACCACACCCCCAGAATGTGGACTGTGTTGTGATTGGCCAGCCAACGAGAGCTTTCCCACTGTCCTGTGATTGGCCAGGTACCTGGAAGTGACGTAATAGATAGGCCAGCTCTCAGATACACAGCTCCCCCTCTGGCACGGTGGATGCTCTGCATCTCAGCAGCTACGAGCGTAGTTCTTCTTCTGCGGTTGAATGTACGCAACCGGATGTGCCCGGACTAGTGCCCGCACCAGGAGGCGCTACAGTGGTGAGAGGAGTGGTGCGGATTTCTGATGACATCATCAAATTAAGGAAGTGCCGATCCGCTTCGCAGAGCCCAGGAAAACAATATAACACTATTTTCTCAGCAGTGGCTGAAGTGTTTGTTCTGAAACTTTAGGGTTTCATAAACGAGGTAATGACGCAGATACACACACAAACGCAGCGTTAATTGGAGCTTCCGGTCTATGTGGGCTTTAACATTTGTCATTAAACCAATGTTGTTGTGTTTTCATGTGGGCAAAAAGAAAAATAGTTTTTAAGGATGGACAGACAAACTGCTACTTTTATTTTGAAAACTGCACAGCTGTGTTTTAGTTTGGACAAACAAAGGGACACTTATTTTGAAAACTCCCAAGGTAATAATCACTAATATTGTTGGTTCCACAGTGTGTGTGTGTGTGTGTGTGTTGGGTTTGGGGGTTGATTTTCAGATAATGTGATTTTTCAGATTTGTGTTTAAAATCTTAAAATCTGACATTACATACAATAAGAACATTCGTATGGACAAATAATAGAATTTTATTTTGAGATTGTGTTTTATTGTGGACACACATAAGCTAAAACTTTTATTGTGAAACTCCAGGGTTGTGTTTTAGTTTGGACAACAGGAACTGACTTTTACTTTGAAAACCCCCAAATAATCAATGTTTTTCTATGTTTCTTGAGTTTAGGGGTTGATTTCCGTATAATTCTAGCGCTTAAAACTTTCAATTAGTCATTAAATATAATATTTAGACACAAATCAAATTAGAATCAGCGAGCAGGTGAGTGAAAATGTCCCGGACTGCTGTGGATTGTAAACTCACCGGATCACGTAGGTGCGGAAAGGTATGATGTGCTGCATGACCGCGGGGATGTGCAGCCATATTCGGATCTGTGGGCGGAGATAAACGTCAACAGAGGGGACTGTTAAAGGTTCTGTTGACTGTCGTCGTGGTGACGTGTGTTAAGGACATAAATCCTGACACGACCAGGCGTTTTTTTTTGGTTTAGTTTGTTTTTTGTCCTCATGTGATCAGTGGACTCACGTTTGAGACGATGGTGATGAAGGCGTGGGCGATGGGGAAGGGGAGGCTCTCCGGTGTTCCCGACTCAAAGCATTCCTTCATCAGGGAGAGTCCGTGCTTCCCGCAGAACAAGCACACGTAACGCAGCAGGTGCAGCGGCACCTCCACGTCCTGGTCAGTGAAAAGGGGACGGGACACAAGAATATGCCTCGTTAAACTCTGATCAAACTGCTTAAAATTTTAGATTCAAACCATTTAACACTCACGTCAGTTTAGGTTTACAATATCGACGTCACATGTTCTTTATCTCACTGTGAGACAGACTTTCAACAGGAAACTGAAGTTTGTAAACCACTTGCTCTCCCACACCAAACCTCATAGAGAAAATCAGTGATTTTAACACACACACACACACACACACACACACACACACACACACACACACACACACACACACACACACACACACACACACACACACACACACACACACACACACACACACACACACACACACACACACACACACACACACACGTTGATCCACTGCTGCCTCCATCACTAAGTTGTAATGTCTTATTTTGTGAATTCGGCATTTGAAATATTTTATTTAGACTTAGCTCGGTAACACAAAGTGACCACACGAGGCAGCAGTAGACCAGCAGCTCCTGTGTCCCCACCAGCCAAAATCATTTTTTTTCTCTATGGGCTTTGGTGTGGAATCAAAAACATAAAGGCTGTCCAACAGCAAGATACAGTGATGAAAATATGAATTTATGAAATGGGTGAAAAACCTGAACTTTCTCTTATAAGAAGAGGTCGAGCTGTCAGAGTATAAGCAGTTTTCCACACTCGCAAAACTACAATAAACACATTCAACACAGATTTTTTTGACAGCACGTTCCTGTTCTGAGCATTGTCTGGAAACAAAGACTGCTGCTGCTGCTGCTGCTGCGAGCATTTGTGAGGCTCCACACTCATAATGTGGGCGTCGCCCAAACAATGAGCAGTGAGAGGGAAGGAAACGCTGACAATTCTTAGCTAAACACAACGATACTGGACACAACAATGACATGATGTGTTGTGCCCAGTGAGACAGGACTGAACAGGGACACTGTGTCTGTGGCTGCGCTGATACCACACGTGGCATCATTATTAGTATCAGTGGAATAGTAATAATCACTGGATCGGATTTAGCGCTGGGCAAGAGATAGATATAATATCAATATGGTGACATGAGACAAGGTGTGGTGTTAGATTTTGTACATCGTCGTATCGGGACAAAGTATCTATCTGTGATGACTTTAGTTTTAAAGGCTCGATAACTATATGATTTTACCAGATTTACGATATTTAAATCACAATACGATATTCAAGGGCCAATATTGAAAGCATGATAGAATATTATCACGATATAAATCATGATACGATATTGAAGGCACGATACGATATTGAAGGCACAATACGTTATTTAAATCACAATTCGATATTTAAGGGCCAATATTGAAAGCATGATACAATATTATCACGATACAATATTGAAGGCACAATACAATATTTAAATCACAATTTGATATTTAAACCACGATTTGATATTTAAAGCACGACATTTAAATAACAATGTGATATTTAAATCATACAATACATATAATCTAAAATCATACAATATTGAAGGCACGATACAATATTTAAATTGTGATTTGATATTTACGGCACAATATTTAAATCACGATACGATGTTATCACGATATTTAAATCACAATGCGATATTTAAGTCACGATACGATAGTAGAACGATATTTAAGGCACAATACGATATGTAAGGCACTATATGTACTAGGGATGCACGATATATCGGCATTAATATTGTTATCGGCCGATGTTCGTCAGATTTTAACAACCGATGTTTATACCCGTCTAATTGCTGTTTGCGTATGTGTGTCGGGAAGGGGAGGCCATGCGGCATTTGTTTGGGCATATGACAGCGTCAGTGGCGCAAGCGCAGCACAAGATGTGTGTGTGTGTGTGTTGAGGAGAGAGAATGTCAGCGGTGTGGGCGATTTGTCAGGGTGTCAATAGAAGATACGCAAAAAGCATTATGCAACACTTGCAAAGTCGAGGTAATGCGCGGAGGGTTCCGCGTCAAGACATTCAATACCACAAATTTGATTATGTCATTTGAAAAACCGCCACCCTGAAGTACACAAACAACGGCAGGAAGCTAACGCTAGTAACATTAGGCGGCAGACAAAAAGAAAGCAGTGCAGCTGGGACTCAACCAAAGGAAGACAGTGGCCAGGGTAATAACGATCAAGGTAATGGAAATGATTGCTCTTGACGACCAGCCGAGGGTTCCGACGGTTGATAGCGCATATTGAACCCCGCAACAACCTGCCAAGTCGGCGCTACTTTTCCGATGTTTTGCAATTGAATAAATATCTGGTTGCCATGAATACTGGCATGTTTGATAAAGTATTTTAACATGTTTTCTTTATTATGGCAGCTCTTAGTAGAGCTTGTCAGGTATTGTTTCTCATATTTGTTGTGTAGTTTTATTGTGAAGGGAAGTGGCGCGGTTGTTGTTGCCGGGAGGAAGGGTTGTTGACTTTATTTACGTACCCAGTATAGACGCCCTTATCAGTAACTTTGGCAGGGTATTATTTTTATTTATGTTCATGTTTGTAATTTATGATCCAAACTTTCTCACAGGAGTTTAGTGAGTTGAGGGAGTTAAACTTTTAAACTACTTTAATTTAGTTACACACTTGCTACAAGTGGTAAAGGTTTCTAAAAACCTTTACTTGTAGTTGGTTACTTGTGTCTTTTGTGACCTTGTTATTTGGAGGTAAAACATGTTTTGAAAATAAAGGAAGACATTCAAAAATTCAGCTTGCGTGATTTTCATTCTGTACAAACTTTTATCATCTCAGAAACTTTTTTTTAAAACATATATCGATATCGGTAGATATCGGTTATCGGCCATAGCAGCAATATTAATAACGGATATCGGTATTGGCGGAAATAGTCATATCGGTGAATCCCTAATATGTACATTTCGATAAGATGTTATCACAATATTTAAGTCACTATAGGATATTTAAGTCAAGATACGATAGTATCACCATAATTAAGTCACGATACAATGATAAGTGATGATTTTAAAGTCATGGTACAACATCACAATATTGAAGTCACAATATAAACAAATGCTGTTGCTGATTTTCATTTACATTATATACAGTCTGTGCATCGCGAAACGGGCAATATAAGGAATTCTTGGATAGTATTGGATTTTAAATTTGTGAAATGCACTAAATATTATAAATTAAATAGTTTTATTTTTGTTATATGGAGCAAAAAAAAACAGGAAATATTACACATTTATGAAGCTGAAACATGTTTAAATTAATTTAAAAAAAGCCTTCACTGATTAATCAATGATCAAATGATTGAATGAATAATTGATTTATCACTACTGATTTATTTTGCAGCTGTTGAGAATGAAGCATGTGTTTTTGTGATTTATTTCCTGCTGTTGTTTTCAGTTAATTGACATAAAAAACCAAGAAGAAGCAGATTTCTTACATTCATGTCGCAGAAGGAGCCGAGGATGTTGCTTTCATGTGCAGAGATGTCCTGAAAACAAACACACACACACACACAGTAATGTTAGAGATTGATCCTCTGAAAAAACAACAAAACAAAGCTCTATTGTTTTTGAATTCATGACAGATTTTTCCTAAAAAGCATTTTCCACTGTGTTCCACGTGTTTGTTTGTTTTTTTTACTGAAATTCTTTTCCAGTTTTTTCTTTTTTCTTAAATCTAATTAAAGACAGAATAAATCCTTAAATCTTTTCCCGGATATTTACCTGTTTTTCTTTTTTGTTTTAAATTAATGACTAATGATTAATTTTGAAATACTTTTTCAGATTAAATTTCTTTAAAATAATAGAAATATAATTTCTTAATTATAATATCAGTTTTTTTTATTATTAATGACAGAATTATTCTTGAATTGTTTTTTTTTTTTTTAGCAAATTCACAAATAAAAAACAAACAAATCCGCCAAGAGATTGTTTAAAATTCATGATAGATTAAATCCTGATTTTATTAATTAATTAATTCTGAAATAAATACATAATTAAATATATAAAATAACTGAATTAGAATTTCAGCAGTTTTTTTTATTATTTATTAAATATTTTTTTTAATTTGTTAAAAATTAGCGACAGAATAAATCTTTGAATAATTTTTTTCCTGGCTGAAATTTTTCCTCAAATCATTTGGGGAGCTTTTTGATTTTTTTAACGACACTTTTCAGCTTCTTTTGTTAACCAAATGATTGAAATACTGAACATTTTACATTAATGACGGAATTTACCCCGATATATTTTCTTCTTTTTTGTTCTTAGACAGAATGTTTCCTTGTTTGTGCTCTGTATTTTTCCTGAAATGTTTTAGGGGAAATTTAAAATGATTGTGTGACAGAATAAAGGTCAACTCTTGTGTGAGCGTCCTGTCGTCACAGACAGGATGTGTCACGTATTCTTCTCATCACCGTAACTCCTGAGACCATTTGCAATATCTAGAAAATTCAAAACTATGGACTGGCGATCTGTCCAGGAAGTGACTCCGCCTCTCGCCCTATGTCAGCTGAGATTGGCACAGCGTTCCCCGTGACCATCATGTAGAGGATGAAGCTGTAGAAGATGGATGGATACCGGAAAGCAGAGAAATAGAGCTTTGCACCCATATACTTGTCATTACATACGGAAAGTAAAAAGTTGTCTTGTAAAAAGGGGCAGAAAAACTCACTCATTGAACATTTTCTGACAATTCTACAGCCATAAAATCTAAATAAATCAATAAATAAGTCAGGTGTGTGTGTGTGTGTGTGAGACTGGTGCTCACCTCGATGGTGGGGTGTGTGTTGTGTTTGTAGGCGGTGTAGAGAGGAAACTGGATCTGGAAGATCTTGGCGGCGCACAGCAGCAGCTTCTCTCTCTCCTCTAAGCTCCAGGAGCTGAACACATCCTGGCCGTCTCCCTCGGTGCCAACCCCACACCCACTGCTGCTCTCCCCAGCCCCGTGTGCTCCCACAAGGGCTTCACCCTGTGGGTTGACCCCCGGACCCTGACCCGGACCCTGGGTCTTGATCTGGTTTAGGTCGGGAGTGTCAGCGTCCTCTTCCGCAGAGTCTCGCTCCACGTTTACAGGCTCGTCCTCGCCAGATGAGGATGCCTGCGCAAGGGGTTCGGGTCCCGATTCACCCCCGCTCCATTCAGAGCCCCGGCCCTCTGCCCCCCCTTTATGGGTGTGGCCCTGGACGCAGCAGAGGCGGTCTCTCAGGCTGCTGATCTGGGTGATGACCAGGTTAATGAGGGCATAAACTAGCTGGTTGAAAACCTCCAGGTGCTTGTACTCCTTGAAGCAGCAGAGACATTGTCTGGAGACAAAGAAGAAAAGTTCCACCTTAAGATTTGTGGTCATTTTTAAAACACACATTTTTAAACAAATTTTAAAAAAATGACACCGACCGAGGCAGACAACTTAAAAGTGAGAGTTTTTGTTTTGTTGAATAAAATCTGCATCTACGGCATCTTAAGACTTTTTCAGCAGGAGACTCACTCTCCCACACCAAACCTCACAGAGAAAATCAGTGATTTTAGCTGCAGAGACACAGGAGCTGCTGGTCCTCTGCTGCCTTGTGTGGTGACTTTGTGTCACTGAGGTCAATCTGAACAAAGGATTTCAAACACTGAAGTGACAAAATAAGACATTAGAACTTAGTGATGGAGGCAGCAGTCGATCAACAACTCTTGTGTGTGTGATGTTAAAATCGCTGATTTTCTCTATGAGGTTTGGTGTGGGAGAGTGAGTGTTATGAAAGCTGATTTGTGTTTGCAGGATTTGTATTGTGATTTTGGTCACGATCTTTAAAAAGTGGGAGAAACACTGGTTTATGGCGTTCACCTCTGAGTCCAGGAGCTGATGTAGCCCAGAACTCGCAGAGCATGTTCCTTCTTCAGCTGGAAACCACCTTCACTGCCGTCTGCATCTGATACTGAGGAGAAGAAACACTGTCAGACAACGACAGCACGACAACAACAACGACAGCACGACACAGTTCAACGACAGCGCAACAACGACAGAACTACAACAACAGCACGACACACAACAACGACAGCAGTATCAGTGGAGAAAAAAGGGGGATTTTCCCATTTGATTGTAAGCTGTCGTGGAGACAAAGACAAAGTCCAGTGCTGGTCCAAAAACATGATCAATTGAGTCATTGTTTGGTCCATAAAATGTCAAAAAAATCAAAACCAGTTTGTATTGAATATTTTCTGGTTTCTTCGCTCCATAAAACAAAGAAATCATTAAAAACTCAATCATTTTGGATCGTGGACAAAAGCAAGATCATCATTTCCACGTTTCAACATGTTATGACATGGTATGGACCAAACATGCTGGATTATACATGATTATGAAATTAGTTGTTGTGCGACAATAGCTACAAACACAACAACTAATAGTAACTATGGCAACTGCTGATTTGGGTAACACCTCTCTGAAAACACAGGTGTGGAAATATTTTTGTCAACTACAAGAAAAACCACGGTGTGTAAACTATGTTATGAGCGCACAGGAGGATTCCACGCGTCACAAGGACGTAGGCGTAACCATGGCAACAACTCTGTTAACAGACAACTCTTTTGTCCTCATTCGGAGCAAAAACGTCTTCAAAATCTAAACTGTCTCTAAGGTGATAACTAGAGCTGTAGACGCGTTTGTAGCATCAGTCAAGTGACCTGTAGTCATGTGACCTTATTCAGTGGTGGAAACCTCCTCACTTTCTGAAAATGTCCTCACCTTATGAAAAAATTCTCACTTTCTTAAGGTTGTCCCTTTCTCAAAATGTCCTCACTTCTTCCTCACCTTCATTACTTTATGGAAATGTTCTCACTTTCTTAAAATGTCCTCAGCTCTTATGTCCTCAATTGGAGCAAACACGTCCTCAGAGTTCAACTGTTTCTAAAGTGATAACTAGAGCTATAGACATGTTTGTAGCATCAGTCATGTGACCTTATTCAGTGGTGAAAAGCCTGGATTTAAACATATCAGGAACCACTCTGCGTAACGGCAAGCAAATGATTTTCAACATCAACTAATCTGTTGATTATTTTCTCGACTAATTGATTAAATGTTTAGTTCATAAAAGGTCAGAAAATATCGATCAGTGTTTGTCAAACTCTGGAAATGATGATGTTCTCAAATGTCTCGTTTTTGTTCACAAACCACAAAATTATTCAGTTTTAATGATTTCTTTGTTACACGGAGAAAAAAACCCATGAAATACTCAACATTTAAGAAGCTGAAAAATCACACATATTGTTTTAATTGTTGTTTTAAAAAAAAGGCTGGGTCAGGAAACTGAAAACTGCTCTCTGGCATAAAAGAGGATTCACACACAAACACCTGCTGCCTCAGCAAACCTGAGGTCACAGGTCACAGAGCTGCCTGTTGCTCACACAGAGCCATCACAGTTGACACTTAAGACGAGGGTGGACTTGTGTTTTAAAAGTAGAAGAGACGAGTCCAGGTGAATGCGTTTATGCTCTTTTCTTTAAAAAATCATATCAGCATTTTATGAACTCCTCTGAAACTCTAAAATGTCCGGCTCTGATTCAGTTTAAAGCAGCGCAAATAATATTCAGAGCAAGATAATAACTTCCAAATTAAATGAAATAAAGACATTGTTTATATAAAACTTAAGGGGAAGAAATTCAATTTAAAAACAGTCTACCATATGAATAAAACATAAATCAGTTTAAAAGAATATATAAAATACACAAGGATGAAGATCAGCAGTTTAATGGTAGTATTTAACCCTTAAGAGTTTAATATTCTAACTTATTTGTTCCTAGAGGCAGAAAATGTCACCTTCCCAAAAACTGCTGTAGAAAATGCTATATATTCATTTGTTTGCCAACTTAAAGTGGACATATTATACCCTATTTCCCCCATTAAAATAGTTCCCTGGTGTCCTAATGAACATGTCAGTGACATGCTTTGGTCAAAATACCATAAGGATGAAGAATCATAGTAGTTCAATAACCCTGCTAAACCCGCCCCTTTCAGAACGCTCGGTTTTCGTGCATGGTCCCTTTATATGCAAATGAGACACAGGCAAACACACACCCACTTCTTCCAGGGGGTTTCTGATTTGTCCTCTTTACAGCGCTTTACAGCTCTATTCGTCTCCCCCTCCCTCCACTAGCTCTCTGACAATATCAACATGTCAGCGAGAGTGCCGTCACAGGAAGAGACGTCCTACATAAGGATCGAGCCGAACACTGTCCAACTGTAAATCAGTTAAAAACACTTAGGAACAGAAGATCAGCGGTGACACAGAGAGTGCAGCACCGCTGATCGCCACCGCTGATCGCCAGCGGCGCGCTGAATAAACTGTATGTTGCTGTATCAGATCGTGTGTTCGTGTGTTCGCACCACTTCACATCAGACTGCGACCAGCGGTCGCCGTATTTAGTCAGGGGACGTATTTCACCGACGTACAAACACACAAATTGTTAAGAAAAGATCACATAGAGCTCATAACTGACCATTCTGACACGTCCTAATTAAACATATTTGTTCAGTACGTCCTCCATGACCGGAGCACAGACTCAGTCTGATACAATCACATAAAGCAGCTGTTTATGCATCGCCGCTGCCAGCGGTGCTACACTCTCTGTGTCACCGATAGCCTGCTACACTGATCGCCAGCGGCGCGCTGAATAAAATGTATGTTGCTGTATCAGACCGGAGACTGTGCTCCGGAGACCTCACCACCACTGACCAGCTCCGGTGCTCCGGCGAGCTGGCGATCAGCGGTGGCGATCAGCTGATCGCCAGCGGCAGTTTAGGCTATCGGTGACACGGAGAGTGTAGCACCGCTGCACAGAGAGTCAGCGGCTAGCTGCATAAACAGCTGCTTTATGTGATTGTATCAGACTGAGTCTGTGCTCCGATCATGGAGGACGTACTGAACAAATAAGTTTAATTAGGACGTGTCAGAATGGTCAGTTATGAGCTCTATGTGATCTTTTCTTAACAATTTGTGTGTTTGTACGTCGGTGAAATACGTCCCCTGACTAAATACGGCGACCGCTGGTCGCAGTCTGATGTGAAGTGGTGCGAACACACGATTGCTGACTTTATCCGGCACATTAGCTTCATATATAAAATCCTCTGTAAAACACTGTGCTCCACTGTGCAGCACACTTGTCCCGCCGCGTTGACATAATACCGCTCTTTCTCCCTCGCCTGCACTCTCGCAGGGACAAGGTGGAGCTAAGGTGGAGCTTGCGAAGTAAACGTACTGGTGGGGCGGTAACATTCGCGGTGAAATGCGCATGCTGACGTCATAAGCGCAGGGAATTCAACATCGAGCGTTTTATCGCCTATACCTACACTAAGCAAAACCACGAAAACATGACTGAGTATTGTTTTTCCACACTTTGACGACTGGTAGGGCCCCCAGAGTCCCAAATATCAGTATTAAAATGGTTAAAAAGTTGATTTTGCATAATATGTCCCCTTTAAATTAGTCTTATAAAAAATACTTCAGCCTGAAATATACATCTCAAATATTAACTATATTTTTGAGATTGTTCATTCAACACAAAGAAAATGGCATGACAGTAAAATACAGAATGGCACAAAATGTCCCGAGGAACTCTGCAGGGTTAAAGGCAGACATAATCTTCTATTGTACTGAAAACCTTTAGAACCTTGAATAAAATACTGTGTAATTATTTGGTTATTATGGGATAAATTAAGTTGTGTGTAATAAGAGTGGGGTAGGAACAATAAGAACATATAAGTTTATACTTCGGCCTACTCCTTTCCAAAAAACACCATTCTCTACGCCTTCGCGGATTTAGGGGTATTTTTGTAATAGTGCCCCCATACAGGTCTGGCATATGTACTACAGCGGGAAAAGTCGGGGAAGCAAATGGACTTGTGACAGCACAGGGTCCTAAACCTCATGGATTTTGCAATACTGTCAATACCTTAATAAATCAATTGAGAGCCTTGAACGGCTGCATTTACATCAATAATAGTCTAATTCTTAATAATAAGGCATTACATTTTCTTCAAACGTTCAGCTGTGGTCTGAATACCTGTCCTTATATACTATGTATCTTGGTGCAAATAAAAAAGTAAAACATATTCGTATCAGATTTGCTTGATGAGTGGAGTGTTGGAACCAAACGGAGAGACCGAGGCCGCTGGAGAGGAAACTCTCGTTCCAAAAAGAGGAGGAACCTCCATTATTTGGAACTGGTTCGGTTTTAAATCACCCGACATGGAGCAAACTTCAGTAATATGCAAGGTTTGCTGCCGTGTTGTGACAGCAAGAGGTGGAAACACAAGCATCCTGTTTCATCATTTAAAAAACATGCACGCCCGTGAATATGAAGAGGCAACCCGGGACAAAACGAGCGCAAGTGGGACCAGCACCAGCGGAGCACATCCCAAGACTACACAGCTTTCACTGCAGGCATCGTTTACTGCTGCTACACCTTACGACAAGAGTAGTAAGAAATGAAAAGATATTACCAAGGCAATTGCGCTATATATCGCAAAGGACATGGGGCCCATTCAAACCATAGAGAGAGATAGCTTCAGATATGTGGTTCACACTCCGTGATATTATACCGTCACCGTTCAAAAGATGAAAACTACAGCGATATTAATTTTAGGTCATATCGCCCACCCCTAGTCTAGGTTTGTGCTTTTTAGCGTAAACAATCACTACACTACTCTGGGAAAATTCATTCTCTACGGCTTTGTGGTAGCGCCGCATACAGGCCTGGCATATGTACTACAGTGTTTCCTGAAACAATGCCGTGTTTGTGGAAAAATTTAACAAAGAAACAAGAAGTTACAATAGTTTTTATTCGTTACCAAAAAAAAAAACCTCTTTTGAAAGCAACTCATGAAAACAAGTCCAGGTTGTCAAAACGCCACCTGTGCTTTTTAGCGCAAACAATAATAACATTACTTTGGGAAACGCATTCTCAACAACTTCTCCAGTTGTGTGTATTACGGCGTTTCAGGTTGTTTCGTGTGGACGAAGACGTTTCTTGAGAAATCGTTTTCGTGTAGACAGGGCCTCAATTTGTTAGCTTCGTCGGTTCTACGACTCTACTCGTGTTCTGTACACAGTGCACTCCTAAAATCTTTGCCAATATCTGGGTATTTCTGTAACAGCGCCGCTTACAGGCCTGGCATATGTACTACAGTGTTTAAAGTCGTTTCATGTGGACAAGGACGTTTCCTGAGACGTTCCTGTGTTTACGAAAAACTTTGTAAACTTCAATCATTTTCGTGTGGATGGGGCCTCAATTTGTTAATGATGACTGATTATTTGTTACCTGTGCTTTTTTACCACAAACGATCAATACGTCCTCTACATCTTCTGCAGTCTCGTAGCAGCGCTGCATACAGGCCTGGCATATGTACTACAGTGTTTCCTGAAGTGATGCCGTGTTTGCGAAAAACTTTGACAAAGAAAAAGATCGTTTTCATGTGGACATTTGTTAGCTTTGTCAACTGGCAACTGTACGGCTGTCCTCGAGTTCTGATTGGCTGGAGCTAAACAACCAATCACAATGTCTCACAGACAAACTTGACGGCTAATTCAATGAACTAAATCGTCCGTCGCGTCAGCCGACTGTGTCCGACTGTGTCACGACACGGTCACCGACTGACCGACCGTTGGGGCAGCGGTGTGTCCCGGGGCCTTTGACAAACAAACAGACAGACAGACAGGGCCCCAACACTGTGACTGCCAGTCTAGGGAAGGGGGAAAACTAGCTCCTCACATTCATACGAATAACCCACGCGCTGTGACACTCGACACGTCACTGTCACGCAGTGACAAACACACGAGCACGAAGCCGAGGCCGCCACTCTCCCATGGCAGCGCACGGTGGACACGGAGGACAGCGGACACGACAACAATCATCACCACAAAGTTGCACCGAGCTAGCCGCCGAAGCTAACAGCCGAGCTAACAGTGCTAAAGGATGCTAACAACGAGCAGCCTGGATGAGGAATGAAACAAAATGACGCTTACTTTCGTTGAGCACCTCCACCAGCTCGGCGCAGTTTTCACACATTGTTCATGAAGCGGAAAAGTGAGTGCGGCTCCTCAGACCATGGCACCGCTGGAGCTGTTGTTAGCCGTGACTGCTGCTTGTTTTGGGGGTTAAAAAAAACACAGGCCCGGTGGAGGAGGAGGAGGCTGCTGAAGGTTATTCCACTGAAACAAGGCGCGGGAAACGAGCGCGTGGACAACGCGATTCGCATCCGCGTGAAGTCGCCGTCCGCGCTGAAGTTGCGAGGCAGAGTCGAGTGGAAACCGAGTCAGCCTCGGATCTGAGCGTCACTGGAGAGAGTAGACACAGCGGCCATGTTGAAAAAGGAGGGGAGGGCGACACACACACACACACACACACACAGCAGCGTGCGCGGCGCTCGGCACTTTCCGTCGTGTCTCCTTCAGCTCCCTTCGGCTTCCTCCGTCGATCCCGCGAGATCTCACCAGCGAAGCGATATTTTACGGTCTTCCTATGAACGTTAAAGGGCGAAAAATTAAAAAGTATATTATTGTACATGAGTCATCACCTTAACACAACTACACACAAAACAGCCCGATTATTATGTATACAATTATTGTGAATGTACATAAAATGTTTTATATGCACACAATACATAATATCTACATGTTATGTCCATTCACTTTAGTTATATAAATGTCAAACAATGTATGTTATAGGCAGTGCATATGATTAACCATCAGTACATTGTCTTTAAAATGAATCTGCATTACTGTCAAGTTACATTGTGTAGATTAATATCAAAATATTGTCAATTTATGTAATCTATTATGATGTAAATTCATGTACATAATGTAGATGTACATGTTATGTCCATTCACTTTATTTGTTAGCCCATGTACGTTCTAAGCAATGTACATGACAGTGTACAATATTACAGTATATAATTAACCATTTATATTATGTGCATTAATGCAGTTAAAATATAAATGTATATTGTTACTTTATACAATGAACCATATACATTGACCATTTACATCAATAATTGTACCTTAGTCAGTATATAATTATTGTAAATGTTGCACAGAAAAAACAAAATATTTAGTATCTAATGTATATCATAGGCCACATTTGGCAGAGGAAGAGCAGGTTTGGCAGAAGAAAAAGATGAAGATTAGCATTTTGTTTCCTTTGATTAAGAAAAAGCAAGGTGACACAATACATTTGTAAAAATAGCCAACTTTATATTCTCAGAGTAAAGTCGTACTACGACAGCTTTACAAACACAGGCTTCCTCAACATCCAAACACAGAGCCGACACTGAAGCTCTGAGCAGAAGGAAAAAAGAATAAAAAGAAAAACTTTGCAAAAACAATCGGAGAAAAAAGAAAGTAACATGTTTACATCACATTCATTCTGCGCTGTGTTCATGGTTCTCAAACCAGAGCAATCAACTAACCACTGCAACACTTTCAACATATATTACATATTAACAAGGGGTGGAGCCAGAAGGGGGGTGGGGTTAACTGTGATTTTAAAAAATAACCTTGAATTCTTTCAACTTCATGCAGGAGTAACAGAAGCACAGGAGCAAACACAAAGTATCAAAGAACAAACCAAAGACAACACGTCAAAAAAAAACTGGATCACTTTTATAAAAGAAGAGTGAGAGAGGGAGGGAGGGGGCGCTGTTCTCATTTACATATCGACATTGATTTGGTCAACCGAGTGCTGGGCTCTTTTGATGTGGCCCCTCCTCCTTTTGCACACAAACAAAAACAGACAAACACATGGACAGGAAGTGTCGTTGAACTCATGACGTTTCCTTCCTTCACATTTGTTCTGTGTACACTGGGCACTCGCTGCTGCTGCTGCTGCTGCTGCTGCTGCTGCTGCTTCAGTCGGCCATCTCCTCTGGCAGCTCATGGGGGTTGAGGATTCCAGGCACAGACAACTGGATCTTGTGTTTCTCCTCCTGGGCCTGACGCAGAGATGTCTCCCTCTCCTCCAGGAACAGGTCCGTCGTGTCCTCCCCGGCAAACTCCTGCAAGGAAGAACAAACAGAAGATCAGCAAAGCACTGTTTTCCTCACCAAACCTCCACACGTTCACTCACCTTGATCTGCACTAGGAAGTCCCTCAGGTGCTCCTTGAAGGCTGGGATGTCCTGATTGAGGCTGAACAAACCTGTGACAAACACCTTCACCTGAGCACTGAAGACAACAGAGAAGTAAACACCAATCACCATCACATGACTCCAAGCAGAGCTTCTCAAATACCAGCTCAGTATCTCAGTAACACTGACGTGAAAATACAGCGCTCACCCTCCTCCTCCTCACATACTTCATACATACACTGGTCGAGTGAATCTGTGCGTGTGTTTGTGCGGCGCGTCACATGACACAGCCCTGGTCTACTCACTCCTGCAGGTGAGGGAAGGCCGTCTTCAGCAGGTTAGCGATGTACTCCTGGACGTGCACCTGGTTGTTGGCGGAGCTGACGGCGTTCAGCGCCACGCTCACCTTCCCCTCCTCCACCAGGTTGAACATATAGGCCAAGATGGTGGCATGCATGGTCAGACCTGCAGACGCAGCACAGGGCGGAGCTTGTCAAGTCTTTAGTCAAGTTCATGAGCCGTTTTGTCTCCACAGACACGAAAACACAACACTGCTCGACTGATAGAAGTCTACACCAAACCACATAGAGAAAATCAGTGATTTTAACATCACACAGGAGTTGTTTGTGGACTGACATTTTAAGAGGTAAACATTCTGATTAGTGGCTAACACATTTCAACTCTCATAAATAAACTCAAAAATACACTTTGAGTGAAAGACATGAACAGGGTTTTGTTTTTGTTGCTACACCATCACCGTGCAGCCAACATGAGAGCAGGTAAATGAGTTCACCTGCAGTGTGCGAGGTGTCGGTGACCACAGAGAAGATGTGCTGCAGGATGTCACAGAAGTAGGTCTGGTAGAAACTCTGTGCTGCCGATTCCTCTGCAGACACGTTCTGCAGCAGAGTGTAGAGGATCTGGAGACCTGACACACACACACATACACGCTGATTTAAAATCAATACACTCATTTCATAACAACTGAAAGTGGACGACAACAACATTTTACTTTACTGTTACTAAGGATGAACGATACTAGACTTTTTGCCGATATGTCACAAGTGCTTGCGATATATGTTTTTCCCCTGCATCCAACTGTACAGGTCATTTAATCTCCTCTGTCGTGAAGTCATCATATTTTTATATTCACTGCAAAAAATAAATAAATAAATATGGAAGTCAAGGACGTAGTTTCTTTTCCACAATCGTAGTGGAAAATTGGTGGTTGTTCGTCGCATGTGTGTAGAGAGTTTTGTTAAGTTAAATTCGTTGGCGCCGTTATTCTAGAATTTACAGTATTCAGTCTAGGTAGTGCAGAGTTATGGCGTAATGTTTATGTGCCAATTATAGGAAGCGTGTGTGTCCTGTTGTGATCTTGAGCTGTGGAGAGCGATAATAAAGTTGACTGAACAAATTGAAAGGGAACAATTGTCGGCTATTTATAAGTTTGACTACAGGACGAGCTGAAGTGCATTCACACACCTGTGTCGGCCACGTTCCTCATGGTGTGCTTGAAGGCCCAGATGATGGAGTCCAGGATGAGTTTGAACTGGGCCGGGGCGATGGACAGGAAGGCCGGGAAGCACTGGGAGGTGGCAGCTTGAAGCAGGTAGAAGAAATGTGTTCTGTGCTCTGGGAATTCTTCAAAGTCCTGACCGCAGAGAAGGATTAAAGAAAAAAAAAAGTTTAATGTTTAAAACTTGACTCCCTCTGGTGGCGCGGAGGATAAGACGACTCCGACTGACCTTGTTGATCATATTCAAAGTGCACTCAAAGACGGCGTCAAAGATCTTGGGGATTTCTGCCGTGATGTGGACACCCAGTTTGTTGACGATGGTCGCCATGGTGCTGAGGACCTCGGGGTCGCGGGCAGCCGGGACGTTCCTCTGGTAGTCGATGAGCACGGCCTCCAGCAGGGGGGGCACAAAGTTCTCTGCCACCTGGAACATCAAAAACAGTCAAGTCATGTATGGTGATAATCCAAGTTTAGATTAACTTCAGCTTCTCAAATGTGAATATTTAATGGTTTCAAAGAAATCATCAAAATGGATTTGTTTTGCTTTTTTTGGACCAAACAAGATGTTTCCAGCTTTGGGAAAAACAAATGATTCTGATTTTAATAACTGCCATTAAAGCCACAGTAGGCAGGACCACAGGAATAAACAGCTGATTGTGGAGTTTTATTTCCAGGTGGTTGAACGTTAACGAGACTTCTTAGTTGTGAGTTCCTCATTAGAACTTAACCTAACTTGTTTCTCTCTGCATGAAAAGTGTTGAACAAACATTCTCTGTCAATCGATCGACCTCGCTCACCATCTGAGGGTCGTTGGAGCGACTGACCCAGCCTGAGATCAGCTTCAGCGTCTCTCTCTTCACCGTCCTCATGCTCCGGATCAGAGGCTGTTTGGTCACCATCTCACCTGACGAAGACGAGGAAGGAAAGAAAACTCAGCAGCGACACCTCGAGATGCAAACGCACAGAAACACAGACGCAGCAGAGGAGTTCTGACCGTTGGTCTGCACGGCTGAGGAAATGTTTTCACTCAGACACTTGTAGACGTTGAGCATGTCCAGGTAGATTCGTCCCAGCTGGACGACGAAGGGATGACCCACGGCTTTACAGGCTCTGACGTTGGTCTTCAGAATGCTGCCCAGCTGACGCACCGTCTCCGCGTCCTTCAGAATGTCTACGTTCTGCAACAGAGACCACAGAGTGGCATCAGAACGTTGCGGGGACGAGACATCGGGAGGGAAGACATGTCCACTCACCTTGGTGGCCTGCTGGATGATGCTGTCCCACACCTGGTTTGGCAGCATCATGTACTTCTCTATGAGGAGCTCTTGGACGGCCTGGTCCGTCTGAGCCCCGATCATGTAGCCCACCGCCTCGTAAAACGTGTGCACCTGTGCAGATACGGACCAAAGGAAGGAAGTTATCAAGAATCTTTCAGAATAAAGCTTCCCCTCTCCTGACCATATACATGATGAACATCTAAAGTAACGCTTGATCTTGAGCTCCTGATTCTGAGGACTCCTGGTTGCTGACAGACAGTAGGGAACAGGCAGTGGAACACCTTTAACCATCACAATGACTCCGAAGCCGTTACATTAGAGGACAAGTCAGGCACAGTTCTGCTTTAATAAAAGTGACTGTGCTTCAGCAGTGAACTACTTCTACAGGATCAGACTGACTTTTGACCTTCATGAGGTCCAGGAGAGGGACGGACAGATGGACACCCTGACACACACCACTGACCTGCTGCGGCTGCAGGTCAC